>NW_025334747.1:0-300000 GCF_014858855.1 Bufo gargarizans | reverse complement strand
CCAGAGCTAGCCTGCTTTCAGACTTTGTCTTTCCCCTCATTGAAGTGTCAGAAAGTAATTCATAGAGCATTTGGTAGAGCTGGCAGCTTTTTCATTGAGTTCCAGTGTGGCAAAGTCACATGAGTTCAGGACCTCAAGCTAAACGATGCACAGTGATTTAGTGAGGAGTAGAAATCAGTCTAGAAGAATGTCTGTGTTTGATGTGGTTTTAACATCATTTCAAGTGTGATTAATATTACAGAAATGCAAAGTGAAAATTACTTTAGGATTTTAGCATTATTGTTCCGAAATATTTAACTGGGAATTGTCTTTTGCTTTTTTATTTCTTTGCATTAATTTATCTAACTTTATTGTAATTTATTTTCCATTTGTTGTAATATTAAATAATATTATTTAACTGAAATAGCTTGCAAGATTGGCCTTGAGTGTATTCCTATTGGTTACATTGCAAGTAATGAGGCATTTTTTTTTTTTTTTTTTTTAAAGGGGTGGTTTAATAAAAAGCAGCCCCTTTCAAAACGCACCCTCTAGTCCTGGCAAAATTAGCTACTGTTGCAAGTGTACTATTTTATGGTTGCCATTTCAGATGAATAACCATCCATCCATGTAATACAAGGCTGGTCCGAGTCCATCAGAACGATAACCACTCATACAAAGTGACTGTCTATTCTGGCACAGTGCATATCGGATAACCCCTGTAATGGAGCAATATTAAATTCTATTTGAAGGCATCCACTTTCCACTTTGAAAATAATAGTTTAAATATTTTGAAAGATATTTGTATAAACTATCTAGCAGAAGAACTGTCTCTATCAAAGCTTACATTTTTCATAAAGAACAACGCTTATATCAAACATACATACCACCACAGTTTATTGAATTTGACACACCTGGAAAATATACGATCACTTGATGCTATGTATAAAAATGTGGCTCAAGGGCATCATAAATATAGCATTCTATTCAAGCACAGCCCTCTCTAATCTTTTCTATAAAAGTTCTGAAAAGAGCGGAGCAAGCCTGCTCTGCTGTTTCCCAAACTCCCATAGTAAATGGAGGGTGATTCATGAACAGACTTGAAATTAATGAAGATGTCTGTGCATGTGTAGCCACTTCTCCATTCACAGGTGCTGTGGTAAGGCAGTCCCAGAATTGGAACCCACATCTGGCAGACATTTTTGGCATATCCTGTGGATATGCCATACATGTCTAAGATGGGGAAAGCCCATTTAAAAGGGGTATTCCCATCTCAGACATTGGGGGCATATCGCTAGGATATGCCCCCAATCTCTGATAGGTGTGGGTCCCACATCTACACTTAGAACAGAGCCGGCAAAGTTATGAAGCATGCGCAGCCACCCTCCATTCATTCCTATGGGAGTGCTGAAAATAGCTGAGCACTTGCTCGGCTCTTTCTGTCAGCCCCATAGAAGTGAATGGGGAGCGGAGGCTGCGCTTGCTCAGAGAGGTTCCCATTCATTCCAGTGGGCACGCATGCAATGTAGTGGAAAGCGGGAAAAAAATTCTAAATGGGGTGGAATTCTAAAAAAGAAGACAATTACGCAACAGTTTTATGGGTTTTGTTTTTACAGCATTTCCTATGCGGTAAAACTGACCTGTTACTTTTATTCTCCAGGTCAGTACGATTACAATAATACCATATATATATATATATATATATATATATATATATTATACAGAGCTGTGTGAGGGCTCATTTTTGTGGGGCAATCTGTACTTTTTATTTATACTATTTTGGGATGTGTATGACTTTTTGATCACTTTTGATTCAGTTTTTTGGGGGGATGTCAAGCGATCAAACAACGGTGAATCGGCCATTTTGACTTTTTTCCTTTTTACAGTTTGCAGTATGGGATGAATATTTTTATATTAATAGTAACTGCATTTTCACATACATCAATTTCTATTATGTTTATTTTTTATTGTTTATGTATTTTTATTTTGGGGAAAAGGTGATTTTATTTATAATTTTAAAAACCTTTTTACATTTCTTTTTACGATTTTTAGTAGTTCCCATAGGGAACTATATTTATTATACTCATTTATATATTTGTGACATATTCCGCAGCACTTTACAGATATTAGCATCACACTGTCCCCAATAGGGCTCACAATCTAAGTTCCCTATCAGTATGTCTTTGGAAAATGGGAGGAAACATACAAACTCCATGCAGATGTTGTCCTTGGTCGGATTCAAACCCAGAAACCCCAGCACTGCATCAAGCAATCAAGATTCCTTTTATCATAGAGTTTAATGCATTAGCATTGGAGTCTATGAGAATTTCACTATTGCACTGTTCTAATGAACCCTGCCACAGACAGGCTTTCCATAGGAACTAATGTGCGTCAGCCTCTTGTCACTCAGGAGGATAGAGGCTGTCGCACACACACTCCTGCTCCCCCGATCCTTGCCAGGGGAGATCTGGTGCACAGCCAGGAGAGCGCACTCCCAATCTTTAACCTCCCAGGTGACATGGTCAGATACCCGACTTCCGACTTAAATTTACATGAGGTGGTTGAAAAGGAGTTAATTTCTGATCCAACCTACATGTATTTGATATTTTTCACGGGACACATTAGACCATTCTTTTGTGTCAATACATGACAAAATATTTTTTAAAAAACTACATTTTAAGGAAAAACTGAAAATTATTTAAAAAAAATTATATTTTTTCTTTATCAATTTTTTTCCTGTTGCAAAAGATTTCAAAACAAAACATTTCTAAAACCATTACTGTATGTATGTACTGTAAAAATGAATGCTACTTATGTAAAAAATTACTGGCTTGGCTCACCACAAGACTTCAAAGGATTGGAGTGCATTTTGGATTTTGGTGGCCTATTTTTATATTGCTGGTTCTATGGCACTGTACTGCCAGCGCAGATGTTGTGCAGTGTCGAAACATTAGAAACTCCTTCAAAGTGACAATTAATTTTTTGTTGACTCCTAATTCATTTTAGCTATATTTAGTTTAGTGTTTTTTTTCTCTGCCTGTTTTTTTATATATATATACAAACGCACGCATTTATAAAAAAATAATTAATGTCCAAATGTCCCTAAGATGAATACCTTAGAGCAGGGATTTCAAACTCGTGGTCCCCCAGCTGTTGCAAAACTACAACTTCTATCATGTCCAGACAGCCTACAGCTGTCAGGGCATTCTAGGAGTTGTAGATTTGCAACAGCTGGAGGGCCACGTTTGTTATCGCTGCTCTTCATTTTTTGCGTTCCGTATACAGGCCATATTTTTATTCCATATACGGTCCTTATACGGAATCATTCATTTCAATGGGTCCACCAAAGATGTGGACAGCACTCTGTGTGCTGTCCGCATCCGTTGCTCTGTTCCGTGGCCCTGCAAAAATTATGAGGCATATCCTAGTCTTGTCCGTTTTGCGGACAAGAATAGGCATTTTTATAATGGGCCTCCTGTTCCGTTCCGCAAATTGCAGAAGGCACACGGGCGGCATCCGTTTTTTGCGGACCGCAAAAAACTGCACGGTCACGTGCATGAGCCCTAACTCAGATGACTGCATAGATGTGAATTCATTTGAGGATAAGAATTATAACTATATTCAACATGTTACCAAATTATCTGCAACTCAACTTTTTTTTTTTTTTTTCTTTTCTTTGCAGCCGCAACAGGAAAAAAAGTCTGGTCAGGTAAACAACAATTTTATTATTTTTAACATATATGTATAATGTAACAGACTGTGTCCAGAGTCCAGGTGAAGTAATTTGAAGTAAATATTTTGTTAAAAGGGGGTTTTGAGATGGCTCACCCCTTGGACAACAATTGGGAAGGGTGCACCTACAAGGAAGGTTACACCCAATCTTCAAGGAATAATATATAAATAGGAAAGTAGTAGGGCACACCTACACTTGGATACACATAGGAGATTTGTTAAAATTTGATTTATTAATACAAACATAAAATATGCATAAACCTGGATTAAACAAATATTCGCATGCTATACATTTAGTAATATTAGAAAAATGAATAAAATGGTAGAATGCACACTATGACACAACTCATACGTATAGTCCTGGAGTAGGAAGGATAAAATCTTCCTAAGGCTCTATTTGTCCGTAATGCAGTGCTCACAGAAACGTATGTATAGCATGCGAATATTTGTTTAATCCAGGTTTATGCATATTTTATATGTTTGTTTGAATAAATCAAATTTTAACAAATCTCCTATGTGTATCCAAGTGTAGGTGTGCCCTACTACTTTCCTATTTATATTTTGTTAAAAGGATTGTCCAATTTTTTTTTTTTTTTTTTTTTACCAAAGTGATTGGAAGCCTGGTCAAATAATCAAGCTGTGCCCAATCTGATCAAGCACCACCAGTCTGTCATCTTCCCAGTCTGCAGCAAGGGACATATTGTTTGGATGCAGCAGTTATGTTCCATACACCACTGAAGCCAACCCCTGGCCTCAGCAGTCTTGCTCCATGTACTGAATGTCGCCACTGCAACCAAACAATATGTCACTGGCTGCAGCCTTTTTATTATTTTACCAAGCCCCCCACCCATCACTTTGGTAATATGAAAATAAACTCAAACACCTTTTTATGGAATGCTACTAAACATGTTAAAGGTGTTGACCAAGTTTTTATTCATGACCTATCCTCAGGATAGGTCAGCAATATTAGATCGGCAGGGGTCCGGCACCTGACACCCCCGCTGATCAGCTGGTGGAAGGGATGGTGCTCGCCATTGTTTACCTGCTTGCTGTCGCACAACAGTGGTGAGCAGGTGTAACTACAAGAAGCTGTCCCATTCATTTCAATGGGACGGCTCATTCCTATTCAAGTGTATAGGAACAAGCCGTCCCCTGGAAGTGAATGGGATAGCTTCTTGTAGTTACACCTGCTCACCACAGCTGTTGCAACGGCGAGCTTGCCTTCTCTTTAACCAGTCCAATTGGCGGGGTTGCCGGGTGTCGGACCCCCGCAGATCTGATATTGATGACCTATCTTGAGGATAGATCATCAATAATAATAACTTGGACAACCCCTTTAATTTTTTTATATTCTGCTCATTTGCTGATTTCATATTTATGTAATTGCTTTTTGGGGTTTGAAAAGTCAAAATATGCTTACTATTCTAATAGCATATTATTACCTTTGCCAGGCTTTGTTCACATCAGTGCTGGAGGCTCCAGAGACTCCATTGCAGATTGTCTAGTGTTTTGTAGTGCGCACAGCACTACTTCTGTCAAAACGACCGGTGGAACTTGATCGGTAGCATTAAAAGTCTTTGGGGTCTGTGTGGCACAGCTAGTGTCCACAGTGCAATAGATACAACAACAGTGTGGCTGTTGGTCAGTATTTAGATTTTCAGCACAAAAACAGATGTGTATGGGAACTAGATAAGTATGAATGTTGGCCTCCTATTCTGTGTTTAGTCCCTTCCCCCCGGTTTTGGGTTTGAAAATGTAATGCAAAAATCTGACATTGTATGTTCCTCAAAATTTCCAAATATGGCCTTATTGACCCCCTACTATTTTAAAGGCTATGTACACCTTTGGGGGCAATTATTGCACTGTACTCATTTCAATTGGTCTTGAACCACTGTCTTTGTGCAAAATGTATCTAGTAGCAGGCTCTGAATTTTTTATGTGTTCTGTCAGGCAGCTAAGCTGACGTGCTCGGTTTCTATGATCTCTAACCTTGTAAACACTCATTACAGCTCAATTCTTATGTTACTGATAAGAATGTGGCTTAAATAAGTGTTCATGACCTTTTAGTAAATAAGAGATTAGATGACCGTAAAGTCAAGTAAAAAGTGCAATTCACACAGCTAGAAAAACAGTTAATCCTTTGTGACAGAACAGCTCAATATTTTTAATAAAGACCATAAAAAATTATTTTTAGCCCAAAATGAGTAAAATACAATGATCAAAAAATGCCCCTGAAGGTGTACATAGCCTTTATGGAGTACACTAGAATTTTGACTATACCAAGGCTGATTTACTGATCCTGTAGAAAGTGTAAGCCTAGCAGTGATGGCTAACCTTTGGCACTCCAGCTGTGGCGAAACTACAACTCCCAGCATGTTCCATTCATTTATATGGAGTTCTTAGAACAGCCAATCAAGTATATATCTTGGGAGTCGTAGTTTTACCACACACGGAGTGACGGAGGTTAGTCATAGACTGTCATTCTAAAGATGTGCCAATTTTGTCACCATGGCTCATTCTGAAATACATTTCATGCATGGCTATATACATTTGTTTAATATTATACCACCTATTGGTTGGCATACTTTGTGATCTTGTATACCAATGCATTATAGCCCCTGTTTATTAGGCTGTGCATATAGTATAGTCTGATAGGCATACAGTCATGGCAGGCATCTATTTCATTCAGTACAAAACGGCAATTAAAAAATGAAAAAATTAATTTAAGAGGGTAGGAAAAAACAACAATAATTGGTAGACCTTTGGTACATAAAAAGATATCAAAAGGTCTGAGCAACGGCGGAAAAAAAAAAATCATGATACAGCCTATGTAGAAAACTGTGAATAAAGTTAGGTGGAATTAGCTGAAGCCCGGGTGATTCAGGAGGCCCATAAATGAAGAATTTTGTTTGTTCCCCTTATTTGATGGAAATTGTGCCGCTATTATTTTTGTTTTTATGCTCCTATAATGTAGCAGAGCTGAAGTAATTAATGGGTATCTGAATGAAGCCTAACCTACACAAATGCCCCAATGATTTCACAACAATACAGAAATATACTTTTACTTTCTTTAATTCATATAAATGAATAACCGAATCACCGTTAAAACACTATAAAATTAAGTGTATTACTATTGTACCAGTATAATTTGTTTCATCACAGCTCAGCTGCATCCATACGTTTTGAACACTTTCATTATGGGCATTTGTGTTTTATGATCTCTACTCTTCTAGTGAGGAGGTCCATAGCTAGTTCTCCTTTGTAGATAGGTCAGCCTCCCTTGTGTGGTTAATTTCCTGTGAACTACAGGATTACATCAGCATCTATCAGTTCCCTTCTGGTACCTCTCAGACACTTCTGTTCTCCATTAAAGGGGTTGTTCATTTTATGGGACTCTTTCAGCAGAAACCCCCCTTCCCTTCCGTGGCTGGACCTGCGGAGGGAAGCATACTTACCTGCTCCCCTACACTGGGTACACACTCCTTGGCTTATTTGCTACACCACTCATGTCCCTTGCTGTCGCATCTGGTTTCATGCCAATGCAGCCAATGACTTGCCACAGTGGTGACCTACTCCCCTTTGTCACGTCACTGCTTTGGCCTTTCATTGACTGAAGCAGTGTCAAATCAGTATTGACAGCGTGGGACCTGAGCACTGCAGGGGGGGAAAATGAGCTGGGACCCAGCAACTGGGAGCAAGGAAGGCTGTGGAGTCAGTAAGCCATAGTTCTGACTCCTACTCTTGCATTTTATCACCCCAATTCCAGTTCCGACTTCTTAAATGGGCAATAATTTAGTAATAAATTTACTGTAGTAAAATGGCAAAATAGGGCTTTATTTTACTATGATATAATTTCATATCAGGACGTAGAACTTTAGCCATATTTATTTGAATATAATTTCTGAAATTTTCTGTAAGAAAATATGTAATAAGTTATGCACTATGCATTTAACAACTGGAAACACTGTTATACACTTAAATGGGTTGCCTCTAGTGTTGGGCGAGCATGCTCGGCCGAACACTAATTTTACTCGAGCATCGCGATGCTCGGCACACCGCGGTGTTCAGCCGAATACCGCACTTGCTCAAATACGATGCTCGAATCTCCTCTCCGCAGCCAATAAACGTGCAGGTATGTACTGCCATTCATTGTAATGCCATAGCGATGTTGGCTACTGGCATTACAGTGATTGGCTGGCCGGAACATTCGGCTCAGTCTTAGGGCTCATGCGCACGACCGTATGCCCTCCGAGACATACGGTCCGTGAGCGGACAATATGTCCCAGAGCGGCATATATCGTGCGCACATTATCATAGGTAGCCTATGATACTGTGCACTCCCGTGCGCACGATGTATGCCACTCCGGGACATGTGGCCCGCTCACGGACCATATGTCCCGGAGGGCATACGGTCGTGTGCATGAGCCCTTAGTCATGGAGAGCTGGAGAGCAGAAGGGAGAGATAGTGTAGGGAGTGAAATAGGAATATTTTAGTTTTTATACTTGTTATAGACCCAAAAGTCTTTTTAACCCTATAAGGACACAGCCATATTTCACCTTAAGGACCAGGCCATTTTTTGCAAAACTGACCAGTGTCCCTTTAAGTGGTGATAACTTTAAAACGCTTTGACTTATCCAGGCCATTCTGCGATTTTTCGTCACATGTTGTACTTCATGACACTGGTAAAGTTGAGTCAAAAAAATTCATTTTTATTTATAAAAAAATACAAAATTTGCCCAAAATTGGGAAAAATTAGCAAATTGCCAAGTTTCATTTTCTCTACTTTTATAATACATAGTAATACCTACAAAAATAGTTATTACTTTACATTCCCCATATGTCTACTTCATGTTTGGATCATTTTGGGAATTACATTAAATTTTTGGGGCATGTTACAAGGCTTAGAAGTTTAGAAGCAAATCTTGAAATCTTTCAGAAATTTTCAAAAACCCACTTTTCAAGGACCAGTTCAGGTCTGAAGTCACTTTGTGAAGCTTACATAATAGAAACCACCCAAAAATGACCCCATTCTAGAAACTACACCCCTCAAGGTATTCAAAACTGACTTTACAAACTTTGTTAACCCTTTAGGCTTTCCACAAGAATTAATGGAAAATAGAGATACATTATACATTTTGGCAGATTTTCCATTGTAATAATTTTGTTCCAGTTACAAAGCAAGAGTTAACAGCCTAACAAAGCTCAATATTTATGGCTCTGATTCTGTAGTTTACAGAAACACCCCATATGTGGTCGTAAACCGCTGTACGTGCACACGGCAGGGCACAGAAGAAAAGGAATGCCATATGTTTTTTGGAAGGCAGATTTTGCTGGACTGGTTTTTTGACACCATGTCCCATTTGAAGCCCCCCTGATGCACCCCTAGAGTAGAAACTCCAAAAAAGTCACCCCATTTTAGAAACTACGGGATAGGGTGGCAGTTTTGTAGGTACTATTTTAGGGTACATATGATTTTTGGTTGCTCTATATTACACTTTTTGTAAGGCCAGGTAACAAGAAATAGCTGTTTTGGCAGTTTTTATTTTTTGTTATTTACAACATTCATCTGACAGGTTTGATCATGTCGTATTGATTTCATTTTTTAAACAAAAAAAAATCATGTTTTAGTGTCTCCATATTCTGAGACCCATAGTTTTTTCAGTTTCTGGGCGATTATATTGGGTAGGGTATGATTCTTGCGGGGTGAGATGACTGTTTGATTGGCACTATTTTGGGGTGCGTGTGACTTTTTGATCGCTTGCTATTACACTTTTTGTGATATAAGGTGACAATAAATGGCTTTTTTTACACAGTTTTTATTTTTTTTACGGTATTCACCTGAGGGGTTAGGTCATGTGATATTTTTATAGAGCATGTGGATACGGACGTGGAGATACCTAATATGTATACTTTTTTTTATTTATGTACGTTTTACACAATAACAGCTCTTTTAAAACAAAAAAAATGATGTTTTAGTGTCTCCATATTCTGAGCCAGTTTTTTTTTTTCTTTTGGGGGCAATTGTCTCAGGTAGGGGCAAATTTTTTGCGGGATGAGGTGACAGCTAGAGTGGTACTATTTTGGTGTGCATACGCCTTTTTGATCGCTTGCTGTTTGACTTTTTGTGATATAAGGTGACCCAAAAAATAGTTTATTTAGCACAGTTTTTTTTTTTTTTTACAGTGTTCATCTGAGGGGTTAGGTCATATGATATCTTTATAGAGCTGGTCGAAATATTGCTCTCAGAACATGGAGACAATTAAACATAATTTTTTGTTTCAAAAATGCTATTATTGTGTTAAAGTGAAATAAATAAAAAAGTATATATATCACCACAGTCCGTAACAACCAGCTATATAAAAATATTACATGACCTAACCCCTCAGGGAAACACCGTAAAAAAATTAATAAAAAGAGTGCAAAAAAAAGCCTAAAATCAAATAAAGTGCAACACCAAGTGATCAAAAAGGCATATCTCCCCCAAAATAGTACCAATCAAACTGTCACCTCATCCTGCAAGAAATGAGACCCTAACTAAGACAATCGGTCAAAAAAATTAAAAAGCTATGGCTCTCAGACTATGGAGACACTAAAACATCATTTATTTATTTTTTCAAAAATGCTATTATTGTGTAAAACTTAAATAAATAAGAAAAACTATACATATTAGGTATTGCCACATCCGTAACAATCTGATCTATAAAATTGTTACATTACCTAACCCCTCAAGGAAACACCGTAAAAAAAAAAAAAAAAAACTGTGCAAGAAAAACATAAAATCAAATAAAGTGCAACACCAAGTGATCAAAAAGGCATATCTCCCCCAAAATAGTACCAATCAAACTGTCACCTCATCCTGCAAGAAATGAGACCCTAACTAAGACAATCGGTCAAAAAAATTAAAAAGCTATGGCTCTCAGACTATGGAGACACTAAAACATCATTTATTTATTTTTTCAAAAATGCTATTATTGTGTAAAAATTAAATAAATAAGAAAAAGTATACATATTAGGTATTGCCACATCCGTAACAATCTGATCTATAAAATTGTTACATGACCTATCCCCACAGGTGAACGCTGTAAAAATAAATAAATAAAAACTGCGCTAAAACAACAATTTTTTTGGTCAACTTGCCCCATAAAGTGTAATAATGAATGATCAAAATATCATATGTACCCAAAAATGGTACCAATAAAATGTCAACTCTTCCTGCAAAAAATGAGCCCATGCACAAGACGATCGGCAGAAAATTTTAAAAAAATATGGCTTTTAGAAAATGGAGACGCAAAAACATAATTTTTTCTTTAAAAATGCTTTATTATGTAAAACTGAAACAAACAAACAAAGTAGACATATTTGATATCATTGCGTCCGTAACATTTTTTTAACAGCCATCACACGTCTGACGTAAAAAAATAAAACATGTTCTATCTTGTCCGTTTTTCAAAAATGGGTCCATTTTTAACATCCGTTTATCAAAAAGGTATCGGTGAAATAAACTTCTGTTAAAAATATCCCCACATTTTTTTTCACTGTCGTGTGCATGTATCCTTCTGTCTATAATATCTGTGAGTGCTTTTTGCAGTCTGTTGTGTATGCATCGCAGTGACATCACAGCCTTGGGATGTTAGAAGAGGAACAGACAGCAGGGGAGTGTGGCAGGCTTGGGCACTAGAGAGCCATTTTTCATAGTAATAAAAGTGTTTTTCTTGGACATTATCACGACTGGCGTACCGATTACATACGTGACGCCAAGGGAGGGGAAAGGAAGGCCCTGTCCAAGGGAGAGGGAAAGATGGTGACCCTTAACTCACCTTGAGGCTGGCACCTGACTGCCCTGACGTCCCTAGTCGGGTTTCTCACCCATACGCCGATCACGTTCCTAAACCCTGGCTTTCCCTAAGATGAGCCCTACGTGGTGAATAGGGCGGTGGGAACACTAGTCCGCACCACTAACACTAAAGGGAAACACTAGGGAGAAGACAGACAATACTGACAAAACATATAGTCCCAGGTGGGCGACAACAAACAACCAACAGGGATCCGGAGGGTAATGTTCTGGTACGACAACCAGGGACAACAGCAACTCAGCTCCAGTGGGTCAGTATAAAAGTCCAGGCAGGAAGCTCTATATCTGGAAACCAGAGAAGTGGGAGAGGGGAATATAAGGAGGTTGGGAGTGCCAGACAAGAAACAGCTGAGGAGAAGAAGCTACGGATCCCTGAGTGAGACAAAAAGGATTGCAAGGCAAACCCAGAAAGCTTCCATTAAGTAACAGCGCTATCTTTAGACATAGAGCACGCAGCCACCCGCTGCGACTTCCTGACCCTGGGTATAACGGAGTCAGACGTGGCTCTTGACACCCTTGTGACAGTACCCCCCTTTCCACGAGGGGCCTCCGGACACTCAGGACCAGGTCTCTCAGGAGGAGAGGCATGAAAAGCCTAAACTATTCCATTTGCCAGGAGACGGACCCTGAGAGTACAGCCCCCACTCCCACCTCTGACGCATCTACTTCAATAAAAGGCTGGGAGACATCAGGTTGGATTAGTACCAGTGCCGAGGTAAACCTCTCTTTTAGAGAGGAAAATGCCATTTTGGCGTCGTCAGACCTTAGAAAAATCTGTCCCCTTCCTAGTCATGTCAGTAAGGGGTTTGACAATCACAGAATAGTTTTTAATGAATTCTATAGAAATTTGCGAAATCCAAAAACCGTTGCAGTGCTTTAATGTTCTCAGGAAGATCCCAATCTAGAATTGCCTGGACTTTCCTAGGATCCATACGGAAACCTGAAGCAGATAATAGATATCCCAGGAACTGTATCTCCTGAACGGCGAAAACACACTTCTCAATTTTCGCATATAATTTATTCGTCTGTAGGACCTGCAGTACCTGTCTGACATGTACCTCATGTGTCTTCAGATCAGACGAGTAAATTAAAATATCATCTAGGTATATCACCACAAACCTGGCGATAAGATGAGTAAAAATGTAATTAACGAAATGTTGGAAGACAGCGGGAGCATTGGTTAGACCGAAAGGCATGACTAGATTTTCATAATGCCCCTCCGGGGTGTTAAAGGCTGTCTTCCACTTATCCCCTTCCTTGATACGAATCAGATTGTAGGCCCCCCTAAGATCAAGTTTGGAGAACCACTTAGCACCCGCAATCTGATTAAACAGGTCCGGAATGAGAGGAAGAGGGTATGGGTCTCGGATGGTTATCCGGCTTAGTTAGCGGAAATCTAGGCAAGGACGCAGGCCCCCATCTTTCTTTTTAACAAAGAAAAACCCTGCAGCCACGGGTGATGAAGAGGGTCTGATGTGTCCCTTAGCCAAGCTCTCGGAGATATAATCTTTTATGGCTTGTCTCTCGGGACCCGAAAGATTATATAACCTGGTCTTGGGTAATTTTGCATCGGGACACCACTTTTCAGAGAAAACATTCTCAAAGTCTGAAACAAAAGTAGGTAGAGTAGCTATGGAGGAGACTAAGCAATTGCTATTTAAGCAATTTTCTCTGCAATGCTCACTCCACTCCAAAATCTCCCTGGCCTGCCAATCCACCACTGGATTGTGCGCTACTAACCAGGGAAGACCCAATACCACAGAAGTGGGAAGACCCTCCAGAACATAACATGATAGACACTCGTTATGGTGGTCCCCTACATGAAGGTGTAAGTTACGGACAATATGAGTAAGGTTTCTCTGAGATAGAGGAGCAGAGTCGATAGCGAAAATGGGAATAGGTCTCTGTAGCGTACAGAAAGACAAATCATAGTCTGGGCAAAATGGGCATCTATCAAATTTACTCCTGCTCCACTGTCTAGGAAGAAAGAAGTAGTCTCTGTCTTAACACCAACAACAACAACCGCTGGCAACACAAATTGAGATGTTCGTATGGAGGAAACGTATACCCCCTGGCTGACATCCTCCACACAGCCTGGGGTCAGTAGTTTTCCGACGGTCTTGTTTTTGAGTATGGAAGGACAGACATTAATGAAATGACCCCTCCCCCCACAGAAAAAACAAACCCCACGCAAACTGGGCATCTAAAGGGAAACACTAGGGAGAAGACAGACAATACTGACAAAACATATAGTCCCAGGTGGGCGACAACAAACAACCAACAGGGATCCGGAGGATAATGCTCTGGTACGACAACCAGGGATAACAGCAACTCAGCTCCAGTGGGTCGGTATAGAAGTCCAGGCAGGAAGCTCTATATCTGGCAACCAGAGAAGTGGGAGAGGGTAATATAAGGAGGTTGGGAGGGCCGGACAAGAAACAGTTGAGGAGAAGCTACGGATCCCTGAGTGAGACAAAAAGGATTGCAAGGCAAACCCAGAAAGCTACCATTAAGTAACAGCACTATCTTTAGACATAGAGCGAGCAGCCACCCGCTGCGACTTCCTGACCCCGGGTATAACGGAGTCAGACGTGGCTCTTGACACTCTCGTGACAGACATAGAATGAAACCCCAGATGGCTAGGGTTGAGCGAATCGAGCTTCAAATCATAGATGCGAAGTTGATGTGTTCAAAAACTTTGCTTGTAATGCTGTTTAAGTGAATTCAGTATTTAAAAACATTTTAAAATGGGAATCCAAAGTCAGCTCCTGTACCAAGGTACCCACCAATTCCAAAGGAGACTTCGGATTCTTAGTTTAAATTGGTTTTAAATATGCAGATAGGAATACTAAAGTCATTTACCAAAGTCTCATAGAACTTCAGCTGAGACTGTTTTCCTACACGGAGCACATACATTTTAATTCTGTACGGAAACTGCATTACAAGCAAAGTTTTTTAACGAATCGACTTTGGATCTATGATCTGAAGCTCAATTCCACCAACCCTACAGATAACATAAAGGTACATGACACTGTAATGCATTTACAGTGTTCTGATGGCCATTGCTGGTAGTTTATATTAGTGAAATTTACTGTGCATGACAGACTCCCATTAAATAATTTATTTATGGCAGCCACCATGGACCATAGACATAATGGACAGGAGCTAAACTCTATTTTGTTCTATTGTTTCCAATAGCAAATGGCATAATGGAAGGAAAGGTGTGCTTTTTTACTTGAAACTTATTTTTTATAAAACACTTTTTTTTTTTGTCATACTAGGGGCCTTTAACTTTTGAGGGTCTGATCATTGGTACAGTTCAGTATAATACAAGCTGTACTGTACTGCATTGTAACGGTCAGTTTCACACTGACAGTTGCCTAAAATACACAGCTGGCTGTCATGGGAACCATCTCATCCTACAATAGCATCATGGGGAGCAGATGAAGTGAGAGATGGAGCCCTCCCGGGAACCTTTTTAGGTGCTGTGGCCAGCATTGGTCATCATATCCAAGGCATTAAACCGCTGGCATCAACGGTACTTGCGCTGCTGGTCTCCCGAGATGAAGTGGGTTCTTCACAAATGCAAAATGTTAATATAGTGGGACCGCGCTGCTCCTTATTCACACACAAAGCGTTTTTCCAGGAATGCCGGTAATCAATTTATCTGGCTCAAGACAGACACCCTTCAGTTGGATCGCAGTGTGCTTCAACACAGATTGAAACTCAGCAAATCTATGCTGGATCGTTGAAGGCTCTTCTGCAAGATGTCATAAATCACACAATAGTGAGAGTACCTCCGGCACAGTTAAAAATTCTGCTTTATTATACTCACAGAAGTAAAATGGGTCTTCAGCGTATCAATAGTTGATTACTTGAGTAATTAGATGAGTAATATAATCATCAGGTGTGCCATGTAGGGGGGAGGGGGTTAAATAGCCGCCTACCCTAGGCGTGGTAGATTCTCGCATCTGACGAAGCTTTATGTGAAACCCGAGTCAGGCTGTGCGGAAAGAATATTATTATATTGATACGCTGAATAACCGTTTTACTTCTGTGAGTATAATAAAGCACAATTTTTAACTGTGCCGGAGGTACTCTCACTATTGTGTGATTTATGACATCTTGCAGAAGAGCCTTCAACGATCCAGCATAGATTCGCTGAGTTTCAATATGTGTTGAAGCACACTGCGATCCAACTGAAGGGTGTCTGTCTTGAGCCAGATAAAGTGATTACCTGCATACCTGGAAAAACGCTTTGTGTGTGAATAAGGAGCAGCGCGGTCCCACTATATTAACATTTTACAGAAGGGCATTGGCTGTCGGTAAGAGCCAGGCCCTTCTCCTGATCGAGCGAGCCCAGCTCCTGTGTTCACTCAATCAGTGCCCTGTATATGTGTATTTCCTGGGCAGCGGTACTTTAAAGTCTGCACATTTGTGGACCTGTTTCCCCAATGCAAAGTTATAAACTTCTTACTTTAATTCACTTAAAAAGTTTAACTTATACTGTTTAATACTGTGTAACTTTTTTTTTTATGTTGTGGTATATATCCTGTTCATTTGCACTGTATTTGCAAGGCTCTGTGGAAAGGGTTCATGAATACTTAGAGACTTTTGGGACTTTTACACAGTTGCCAATGGGTTTAAAGAGCATGTTTTGGAGGGAAATAGCCAGACTTGCTTACCACCAAAACCAGACAGACTGACCTTTTGAATGTGTGGTTTTTATTGCTGAAAACTTGTTTTGGTCTGGAAAAACTGCTGTCATTGCCATTTAGTATCATTGAAACTCTAATGTAAGAATGAGAGATGGAAAGTGTAATAATGTATATGTTTATGCTGAGTTTCTCCACTCCACCCCTCCTAATAGAAGGTTCTAGTTTAGCCAGAAACTGTATATAAAGAGAACAGTAAGAGCCCCAAGTGTTGTAGTTAAGGGCCAATGCTTGGAGGGGGATACTCATGCTACTCTACATGGGTGACCAGAAGAAGATGCTGATATGGGGACTCTGGGCCACAACCAACCCTGTGACCAACAAGCCACCCGGACTACTGAGCCACAGACAGTGGGCCTCCTGCCTTTGGCCAGCGTACCAGCCTTCTGAGAAAGAGAGTGACAGCTAGCTCCAGGCTTTCCTCAGCATCAAAACATTTATCTGCCAGGGAGAAGACTGGAGAAGCCAGCCCCATGTCTCTCCTGTATTGTTTTGCACCTGAATTTGTCGAGAAAAGAAGCACACTGGTTTACTGCAGACCCTGACTCTGTGGACTTATTTTCCATTGGGGTGCACCATCCCTTACCATCCCTTCCGGAGAGCAGCAATACATGGTGACACCTTGACGGTGTCCAGGGAACCCAGCGTAGCGTTGGGCCCACCCTAAACACGGTCACTGCATATGTATGGCAGATTGCATGTTGGGAAGGGGTTAAAAGGATGGCTGACTACCAATATAAAGGTCAGAGGCTCTGTTCAGCTATTCTGTAAGTATGCTCCACAGTTCTCTTTTGTTTTCATATGAGTTTCCCTTTAAAGGAGAGGAGTTCAGGCTAAGATTTAACAACAAGGACATGAGCTCATACAGCTTCCTAATCTGAATGGTCTAAGGAAATAGTGATAGATTATATAAACATGGGGACTACATGGAAGTTCGTGGAGGATAATGTAAATTTTGAAGTGCATTCACAAGAATCTTTTCCTATTCCATCTGTTTCCTTGAGAATATCCCCATTAATGTCTTTTCCATGTGGCAGTGAGAATTTAGTTTGAAGCTTATCCTCTTTTCGAACAATGCTGCCTGGGAACTTTATACTCTTGGTGCTGTTTAGCAAGCAGTTTACAAGTGTAATTTAATGGAAGATTACTAACCTTAGATGTTAATGATTGTTATTGAAACTGCTCTGAAAAAAACCTTTTAACCTTTTTAGAGTTTAGTATTTTATAGTTACCTAATCATTTCAACTAAATATTTTTTGTCCACATTTAGAATTTTGAGGCTTTAGTGTAACCTATGGTAAGCTGATTTTTTTTCAACATTCTCAGTTTTCTCTGGAAAAAATGCATCCAAACATCACTAGACCCTTCAAAACATATCACTGTCAAATTAGCTACATAGTAAACAATGAGTGGGTGTAAGGAAATACTATGATCACCGTCTGGAACCACAACAAGCGAAATCAGAAACTGTTACCAGTCTTTCTTAACCACTCTGGTTGATAGAAAACAAAAACTTTCTCACCAGGGCTTGCTGAAAAGGCTGCAGGACTTGGCTGCTAGGGACCCATGTTACGTCTGTGGAGTAAGGTAGCAGAAAACTGGTGTGAGCTCTCTAGAAGCAGCCCTACCAGAATGACCAGGATGCAAAGATTAGTAGACAGGCAGGGTCAAAACTAGGAGAGACAGATAGAGCCCAAATAGCAAATGAGAGGTCAATCCAGTCTCACCATCAGAATACCAGGGGAATCGGTGGAAGCCAATTCGGCAGACAAGGGGTTAATGTAGAACACAAGTCATGGTCTATACGCAAGAAGGTGTACAGTCGTGGCCGAAAGAGACTGATACAAATTTTGCTTTTCACAAAGTTTGCTGCTTCAATGTCAAATGTTTCGGAATACTGTAGTACAATTATAAGCATTTCATGCATTCTTTAAACCCATTAAGTACTGGACCCATTTTCATTTTTGCATTTTATTTTTTCCTCCCCACATTCCAATAACTATAACTTTTAAAATGTTCAATTCCTATAGCCATATGAGGGCTTATTTTTTGCAGGATAAGTTGTATTTTTAATGGTACCATTTAATTAACTGTTTATTTTATTGGAAAATTGGAAAAATTTCTTTATGTAGTGAAATAGAAAAAAATCCAACCGTTGTTGTTGTCAAGGTTATTTTGAGTTTTGACAGTGCAATTATGGTGATACCAAATTTGTATAGTTTATCAGAATTTTCTTTGCATCGCATTTTCAGCCATAACTTTTTTATATTTGTACAGAGCTGTACGATGACTTTTTGCAGGACAAACTGTAGTTTTTATTGGCACTATTTTTGAGGTACATACAACTTTGTGATCGCTTTTATTTAATTTTTTGGCAGGTGTGAGACAGTGACAGGTCTCACGCAGGGTAGAGGCAAGGAAGGGGTGGATAGTTCGCTCCACACCCCTATTCCACCACAGGCGAGAACAGCTGGAAGTAATCAGGCTGGCATTAAGCACCTCCCAGGGTGTCAGCCAGGGGGGGGAGTATGTTGCCTGTGGACAGACGCCTGGAGGCTCTGTGTGGTCCAAGCCAGGAGGGCTGAGAGACCACTATTCCCCATGTGTGCTGAGACACTGGACTGGAGACAGTGGGCATACTGTGCTCTGTACAGCCAGGAGGCTGTGGGACATTGGTTGAACAGGGACTTAGGTGAGTCAGGGATCTGTTTGTTTAGTTAGAGCCTAGCCAGGCAAGTGTTTATTACTTTGTATTATTGTTTATGTTTACGCGGATGTGCCGCAATAAAGCAAAGTGTTTGGACCTTAAACTTGGTGTCCTGAAGATATCTGTGAGAATGACACCCGAAAGAGAGTAAACCCGAAAGATGACCAAAAATGTTGAATTGTGTGGCGTGTTTTTTTTTTTTTTCTTACAGTGTACACTGCACAGTAGAATGTTTTTCAGTTTTAATAGCTTACACATTTTCAGATGTAGCGATACCTGTTATGTTTATTTATTTGTTTATTTTTATATGTAAAATTGGGAAAGAGGATTGGTTTAAACCTTTAATATTTTTAACTTTTTACATAATAACTTTTAGACCCCTTATCGGACTAGAACCTGTGATCTTTCGATCCTTTGTCCCATACACCATGATAGAGAAATATTATGGTGGATGGGATTATTCCACTCTGCCTGCTGAGTTCTGACTCATGCACCACTTTGCAGGCAGATTGCTATGACAGGCATGGGAACCTTCAGCAGACCCTCGGTTGTCATGGTAAATGATCAGAACCACGGAATTTCACTGTGGGGGCTCCGATCAGAAGGCAGAGGGAGCAACTTCCCTCTGCCTAACTCCACAGATGCTGCAATCGCTATTGAACATGGCGTCTGAGGGATTAAATGACTGGGTTCAGCCTCATCACTGATCCTGGTCTTTGCTTCCAGGGGCCTGCTGTCTAATACAGCTGGTACTCACCGTGTATGGAGCAGGCTCAGCGCAGCAGCCTGCTCCATACATTACCTCTGCAACTATGATGTACAGGTAGGGATTAACTTTTATTGACAAAAACATCATGTTTTGGAAAGACTCAATATTTATATTGTTGACCATTCTCTTTTCAAGACTTTTGCAACTCGCCTTGGCATGCTGGATATGAGCTTCTGTGCCAAGTCCGGACTGATTGCAACTCATTCTTCCCTAATTCATTCTTCCCTAAATCAGTGCTTGGAGGTTATCACAATTTCTGTGTATTTGCTTGTCCCCACGCTTTTTGAGCATTGACCACAGGTTCTTAATGGGTGTCAGTTGTGGGGAGTTATGTGGCCATGTACTCAAAAAATTCATTGTTTTGTTCACTGAGCCACTTAGTTATCACTTTTGCCCTGTGACATGATAATCCATCATGCTGGAAAAAGCATTGTTCATTACCAAATTGCTCCTGGATGGTTGAGTGAGCCGATTACCTTTGATGACATGCAACCCCTTACATGAATGGTCTCAGGATGCTTTAGGTCTCTTTCACACGGGCGTCATGGATAAGATCCAGGTGCGTTGTGGGAAAATGCGCAATTTTTTCCGTGCGAGTGCAAAACATTTTAATGTGTTTTGCACGCTTGGGAGAAAAATCGGCATGTTTGGTACCCAAACCTGAACTTCTTCACATAAGTTCGGGTTTGGGTTAGGTGTTATGTAGATTTTATTATTTACCCTTTATAACATGGTTATAAGGGGAAATAATAGCATTCTTAATACAGAATGCTCAGTAAAATAGGGCTGGAGGGGTAAAAAAAATAATATAAACAATAATTTAACTTGCCTTAATCCACTTGTTCGCGCAGCCCGGCTTCTGTTATGTCGTCTTCTTTGCTGTCCAGGAGGAAAAGGACCTGTAGTGACGTCACTGCGCTCATCACATGGTCTATCACATGATCCATCACCATGGAACAGAAGCCGGGCTGTGCGAACAAGTGGATTAAGGCGAGTTAAATTATTGTTTATATTTTTTTAACCCCTCCCCTCCATTAAGAATACTATTATTTTCCCTTATAACCATGCTATAAGAGAAAATAATAATGGTCGGCTCCCCATCCCGATCATCTCCTAGCAACCGTGCATGAAAATTGCACCGCATCCACACTTCCTTGTGGATGCTTGCGATTTTCACGCAGCCCCATTTACTTCTATGGGGCCTGCGTTGCGTGAAAAACGCACAATATAGAGCATGCTGCGATTTTCACGCAACGCACAAGTGATGCGTGAAAATCACCGCTCATGTCTACAGCCCCATAGAAATGAATGGGACCGGAATCATTGCGGGTGCAATGCGTTCACCTCATTCATTGCACCCTCGTGGAACTCTCGCCCGTGTGAAAGAGGCCTTACTGTTGGCATGTGTATTTAGGTGGAAATAAATGTTCAGTTAAAAATAGACTTAACACTACTTAGGTGTATAAAGAGTTTACTAAACTATGATGCAAAGATTAAGTAAAGTAACTGGGAGTTGTCAACAAATGGGCCAGCTGCATTGACCAGTGCCCAACATGGCACGTGGCTGATGCCCATATGATACAAAAAGAAGTGATGGTAGCACAATATCCTACCCGCATGATGTCTGAAGTGGAGCTGAACTGTCTGTTCCAAAATGTTTTCCATTCTCCTGGCCCCTCGTAGCCTAACCTAAAGGTTAGTATGCATGGGCAGTTACCTCATACTGCAGAGATGTGGCCAGGTATAGACATCCCTAAGCAGTTACACGAAGTTAAAGGGCAAGAACCAATTAAAACCCTCGCTTTATAGCATGGCACAGGACTCATGGTACAGCTCATCTTTTCTTCTCCGGTCACTCATTTTTCCCGATGTCACACACAGTCAGAAGGGGCTTCATCAGAGAAAATAACTGTACTCCAGTACTCTGCAGTCCAATCTCTGTACTTCCTTCAGAATGTCAATCTGTCTTTTAGGTTTTCTCAGAGACAAGTGGTTTCTTTGCTGCTCGTCCAGTCAACAGGCTGTCCTCCAAAAGCCTTTGCCTCACTGTGCTTGCAGATGCACTGCTGCCATTTTTAAGCAAGCTCTGCACTGGTGGTGAACTGATCCTTTATCTGAATCCTCTTTAGGAGACAGGCCTGGCATTTGCTGGATTGCCTTGGATGCCCTGAAGCCTTTGAACCTCTCTACTTTAAGTTTTTGATGTAAGTGCAATCTTACAAATTGCAATGTCCTTGCCCTGGAAGTCCTTTCGATGCAAAGCAATGATGACTGCACGTGTTTCCTTGGTGGTAACCATGCTTCACAAAAGAAGACAATCATTTCAAGCACCACACCGCTTTTAAAGCAAACAGTCTGCTCTTCTAATTCAGTCAGCATGATAGGTGTAGGTCCTTCCTTTGGGGCCCACTCCTGTCTCCAGAACGGGCCCCCCAAAGTGAGGGGAGTTTATGGTGCCTCACGTAGACACTATAAAGGTATGTTCATAAGATGGATTTTGAAAATACACCTACAGAATTCAGCACTGAATCCGTGCATGTTTTTTTCAGCGCAATTTTTTTTTTTTAAGCAATGGGTGTTTATAATACAAAACTTAGGGAGTGTTTTTTTGACTCTTCCCATTCATTTCGATTTGAGATTCAGTGTGGATTCTCCCCCAAGATAGGGCATCCTGCTTCTTTTTTCCATGTGGGGAAAATAAGCAAGTGCTGCTTCCTATTAAAATGAATGGGAGTCATTTTTTGAGTTGATTTGGAAATGCACCGAAATCAGCGCCAACTAATTTTGTGTGAACTGGCCCAATGACAGTGCCTGGAGAGCTTATGACTGCATAATATAAACCTACAGGTGAAACTTGAAAAATTGGAATATCGTGCAAAAGTCCATTAATTTCAGTAATGCAAATTAAAAGGAATTGCATTAATGCAGCTTAAAATTCGAATTTTGTGAAAAGGTTCAAAATTCTAGGCTCAAAATGTCATACTCCAGTCAGCTAATTAATCTATACCCCCTGAGCAAAGGGTACCTCAAAATTGTGACTTTGGGGTTTTCATAAGTTGTAAGCCATAATCATCCAAATTATTACTCTTAGCGTCCGGCCACTGTTAGCGAATCGCACACCCCACTGCTGATCAGCGAGTTAGAATTTTTTAATTATTTTTCTCACATTTTTTGCCCTTTTTTTTAATTTTTTAATTTTTTTTTCTGTTAGGTTTAGGGTAAGTTCGTGAACACCCGTGCCCCCACACACACACACACCACTAAAGTTTAACACGCACACACACACTCCCCTATGGCCCGCCGGATGTTCTCGGCCGAGGAGGCATACGCCGAGCTTGCCTCCGAGTCCGAGAGCCCCGATGAGGACTAGGATGACCCCACTTTCCTTTTGTCATCTGCGTCCTCCTCATCATCTAGCGATGATGATGAGCCCCCAAGTCAGCAGAGACGCCACCAGGCGGAGCAAGGGGACCGCATTGCTAGGGACCCTGTGGCCCACACTAGTACGAGCTGCTCTGGGGCTCGTACTAGTTTTCCGGCCCACCAGTTAAGTCCACCGGAGCCAACTACCGGTGAACTTGTCTGGTGTATCGTAGAGCATTTTGAGCCCACGATTCCTGATTTTGTAGGCCAACCAGGAATCCAGATTTCCACAGTGGGCTTCACTGAATATGACTATTTTAGTCTTTTTTTCAGTGACCACTTTGTAGATCTGATGGTTGAGCAAACGAACCTGTACACCCAACAGTTCGTTGGTCAACACCCGGGATCCTTTTTGGCTAGGGCCGGTGGCTGGACTCGTGCTGCACATGGGCCTACTCAAAAAACCTAGTGTCAGGCATTACTGGAGTGGGGACGTCCTCTACCAGACCCCACTTTACAGTACAGCCATGAAACGTACCCGGTTTGAGGCCAACCGGAAATGCCTGCATTATGCAGATAATGCAGCATGTGTCTGCCCCCCCAAGGTGATCCTGCCTATGACCGCCTGTACAAAATCAGGCCGGTCATCGATCACTTTGGGGCCAAATATGTGGAGGCCTATGTACCTGGAAGGGGGGTCGCGGTTGATGAGTCTCTCATTGCTTTCAAGGGGAGACTCATTTTCCGCCAGTATGTTCCCTCTAAGCGGGCGAGGTATGGCGTGAAGCTGTACAAACTTTGTGAGAGTACCTCAGGGTACACTTACAAGTTTTGTGTGTGTGAGGGTTCAAGATTCCCGTATTCAACCCCCAGAATGTCCCCCCACTCTGGGTGTTAGCGGGAAACTTGTGTGGGACCTTATGCACCCACTGCTAGATAAAGGTTACCACCTGTACGTGGATAACTTTTATACTACTATCCCCTTGTTCCAGTCCCTCGCCGCCAGAGCCACGTAGGCTTGTGGGACTGTGCGGAAAAATCAACGCGGCCTCCCTACCCACCCCCTCCAGGTAACTATTCCCAGGGGTGCGACCCGTGCCCTTACCAGTGGAAACCTGTTGCTGGTCAGATATAAGGACAAGAGGGATGTCCTTGTACTGTCCACAATTCACACTAATGGCCCCTGTCCCTGTGCGAAGTACCGCGGTAACTGTCCTCAAGCTCGATTGTATCGTCGACTACAATAGGTATATGGGATCTCTCTGATCAAGTCCTCAAGCCATATAATTCCATGCGCAAAAACCCGGGCATGGTACAAAAAAGTTGCGGTCTACTTGGTACAGGTTGCCTTGTACAACTCTTTTGTGCTGTCCCGGAGCGCTGGCAACACAGGGAAATTCCTTCAGATGTGTGAGGCAGTCCTCAAGGCCCTGATCTTTTCTGACCGCGCAAGAGCAGGCCAGAGTACCTCGGGAACTGGAGACGCCCGGATCGTCCCTGGCCAACACTTTCCAGGTGCGGTCCCCCATACTAGAAAGAAGGGACTGACCAGAAAAATGTGCAGAGTGTGTCACAGGAGAGGGCTAAGGAAGGACACCACCACTCAGTGTGACACGTGCCCCGATCATCCAGGCCTCTGCATTGACGGTTGCTTCGGGGAGTACCAAACTTCCATGGAGTACTAAATTTATATTCCCCTTCTCCAATTTAGCCACTGACAATCGGATAGAAAACTATGGTTTTCAGACTTGAGACACTAAAACAAAAAAATAAAAATTTCAAAAATATTTAGTAAAACTAAAATAAATGAAAACAAGTAGACATATTAGGTATCCCTCAAATGAACACGGTAAAAAAGAACAAAAAAAAAAACGGTGGCAAATTCTGCAGTTTACAGAAACACCCCATATGTGGTCGTAAACTGCTGTATGACCAAATCGCAGGGCGCAGAAGGAAAGGAACGCCGTATGGTTTCTGGATAACAGATTTTGATGGCCCCTTTTTGGGGCACCATGTCCCATTTGAAGCCCCCCTGATGCACCCCTAGAGTAGAAACTCCATAAAAGCGACCCCATCTAAGAAACTACACCCCTCAAGCTATTCAAAACTGATTTTTACAAACTTTGTTAACCCTTTAGGTGTTCCTCAACAGTTTATGGCAAATGAAGATGAAATTTCAGAATTTCTATTTTTGGTAACTTTGCCTCACAAAACTGTAATATAGATAAACCAAAAATCATATGTACCCTAAAAATAGTCCCAACAAAACTGCCACCTTATCCCGTAGTTTCCAAAATGGGGTCACTTTTATGGAGTTTCTACTCTAGGGGTGCATCAGGGGGGCTTCAAATGGGAAATTGTGTAAATAAACCAGTCCAGCAAAACCTGCCTTCCAAAAACCACACGGCGTACATTTCCCTATATGCCCTACTACCACATATGGGGTGTTTCTGCAAACTACAGAATCGGGGCAATAAATATAGCATTTTGTTTGGCTGTTAACCCTTGCTTTGTTACTGGAAACATGGATTAAAATGAAACATTTGCCCAAAAATTTAAATTCTCAAATTTCATCACCATTTGCCAATAACTCTTGTGCAACACCTAAAGGGTTAACAAAGTTTGTAAAATCAGTTTTGAATACCTTGAGGGGTGTAGTTTCTTAGATGGGGTCAATTTTATGGAGTTTCTACTCTAGGGGTGCATCAGGGGGGCTTCAAATGGGCTTTTAACCTACAAAAGGCCACCTGTCGACTAGACAGTTTACAAATACCACTTGTATGACATCCAAGGTAAACCAAAACTAACAAGTGGAGAATGGTATAAAAAATGTAAATTTATTGATAAAATACAAAAAGTGGAGCTACTACAGAATTACAAGAGTACGGAGAAGCACAGGGTCACGGACGCCACAGTTCACCAAAGTGTCTATGAATGATGACACATTAACAGGTACCGAAATAAAGTGCTGATGTGCGTTTAAAGGTGACCGAAATGGCCCAATATGAAGGTTCTACACAATATCTACAAACAAATAATGCAATTAGCCCTGTTGATGGCAGGGGAAAGGCACAGCGTATCCACACATGGCATTAAAACCGTAAAACAGCAGACCATGGAAGTGAAATTCTCTGATGGAGATCACAATGTAAACAATAGTTACCATGGATGTATGGAGAGACTCACTATGGATACGTGCAGAGTCACTAGCAGGAGTTAGGACAGAGAGATATCAGTGTAGAACGTACCTGAAGACATGGTGGTGAGTGGGCGTGAGGACCCTGAGCGCACAACCTCGACGCGCGTTTCGCCCTACGGCTTCAAATGGGACATGGTGTAAATAAACCAGTCCAGCAAAATCTGCATTCCAAAAACCACACGCGCACCTTTCCCTCTACGCCCTACTGTGTGCCCGTACAGTAGTTTACGGCCACATATGGGGTGTGTCTGCAAACTACAGAATCAGGGCAATAAATATAGCATTTTGTCTGGCTATTAACCCTTGCTTTGTAACTGGAAAAAATGGATATAAATGGGAAATTTGCCCAAAAATCTAAATTCAGAAATTTTATCTCCATTTGGCATTAACTCTTGTGGAACACCTAAAGGGTTAACAACGTTTGTAAAATCAGTTTTAAATACATTGAGGGGTGTCGTTTCTAGAATGGGGTCATTTTTGGGTGGTTTCTACAATGTAAGCCTCACAAAGTGACTTCAGACCTGAACTGGTCCCTGAAAATTGGGTTTTTGAAAATTTCTGAAAAATTTCAAGATTTGATTCTAAACTTCTAAGCTTTGTAACGTCCCCAAAAACTAAAATGGCATTCCCATAATGATCCATTTATAAAGTAGACATATGGGGAATGTAAAGTAATAACTATTTTTGTAGGTATTACTATGTATTATAGAAGTAGAGAAATTGAAACTTGGAAATTTGCTATTTTTTTCAAAATTTGGGTAAATTTGTATTTTTTCAATAAAAATGATTTTTTTTTTTACTTCATTTTACCAGTGTTATGAAGTACAATATGTGACGAAAAAACTATCTCTGAATGGCCTGGATAAGTTAAAGCGTTTTAAAGTTATCACCACATAAAGTGACACTGGTCAGATTTGCAAAAAAATGGCCTGGTCCTTAAGGTGAAAATGAGCCTGGTCCCTAAGGGGTTAAGAGAGACAGAATGGGTCAGACAAGTAAATCAAAAGAAAGATTCCCGGGCAATGTTTAATTAATGTGAAAATGTAAACCCATGGCCCCTATCTGGAAGCAAAAAAAAAAACCGATCAAGACACTTTGCCCTGAGGAAATATGGTCGTTGGTTCCCTTTACCCACATGCCACTAAAAGTGGGCATGGAACTTTCCAACCTGAAATGCAAACCTGTCTATGTAGGAAACATCTAAAGTGCTGTAACTTATGTTTAATACTTGCTACTTGCAATAATGTTTTTTTTTTTAAGTCCACATTTAATTTCTACAGCCTGAGATATAATCAGTTCTACTCAACATTACTTGTGTGTCATTCATTGTTTACGGTAACACTCAAACAGTGCTAGACTCGGTCAAAATGGGTGTCCTTGCAAGTAGTCCGCAAATAGCATAACACAAAGGATTCAGACTGGAACTTTACCTTTCCCTAATTCCCGCAGCCTCACAGTTTCCCCGCCTAAAGAATGTTCTTTGCAATGCTGTTCTCATTTTCTTTGTAAAGTGGTTGTGGAAGTGACTGTGTGAGCTGTTCAGTGTTCAGCAGCCTCATGCCTGTTACTCATAAAAACGTCACTGTGCACTTCCACTTTGAAAGGCTCTTTTATTTTATTTTCCTGAAGTCCCTTTTCCAATGGCTAAGAGGCTTGACCTGGAAGCTGCAGCTTGGCCTTACTACATAGCTGGGCCTTAATGAGGTGTGCATGTGTATCTCTGGGTTACAGATTTCATCCTACGTTAGTTATTCAGTTCTCTTTTAAGTTTACCACTGTAATGGTAATATACTCATGTATCAAACAAAACAGTTTATTGAAACAAAAAAAAACTATTTGTAAATTAATTATACTGTAACTGGCATGTAGTTGCCTGTACAAACTGAACAGTAGAATTAACCAATCTATACAATGCATGGGCAGAAGGTTATTATTTCATATTGTTTATTTTTAGGCTATGGGTCATACAAAGTCTAAGCTTGTTTTATTAATTTCCTGCTTCCGAATTTCAGGATATCCCCTGCTCTAATACTGTTTTAACAGTAGTAATGACTGAATGTGAAGCATTGAACTTGCATACACAGACTACATGGTGTAATGTTTTTGAGTCCCTGAAAATAGTATAATTATTACAGTAGTTGCTAATGGGTAGTTTACTGCAGTACCAGCACCCCAAGTATTTGTGCAATGGCTTATCGATCCGGCATGCTGTTTGGAAAGGTAGCCTAGAAAAGAGAAAGTAAAATAAGACAAAATTACAATAATATTCACAAAAGGAAAATTGTGAAAGATAGACTCCATATTAATGGAGAGTGTAACAGCATCCTCGGTGCAACGCCATCCCCCTGCTCGCTGCCATGGTTACGGGCACCGTGCTCACCTGTGATCATGATCTGTGCGTCCCTGTCTCTGCTGCTGCTCTGGAGATTCTGCTCTGCAGCGTCCAGTCTACCTGAACGCTGCCTGTGCTCTGCTGCTGTACGCTTTTCGTCTGATCCCTGCCTGCTTGCATCGCTCCTTCTGTTGCCAACCTGGATTGTCTGACTTCGTTCCTGTGCCGCCTTCCCAGATCCATTGCTTGTCTCAACTAAATCTCTGCCTCATCCTCCAGTTCCTGTTTTTATTGCCCCTGGTAACGACCCTGCCTGTCTAACCACGCCTGTACTGTCGGTACTTTTACAGGTACCTCCTGGTTCGCCTGGACCAGCTGCTACTGGATCTGGGACTGCCCTGGAGTCGTACCTGGCAACTACCCTAACGGCAAAGTCTAGCCTCACCATCAGAGGCTCTAGCGAACCTGGTAGTTGCTTAGTCACGCCCCTCCAGGTAACAGCCAGTCCGTAGCACAGTGGCTTCACATCCACTGCCCGTGACAGGGAGACAGATATAGCAAAGTAGAAGTGGAGGTGAATTTTCTTTTTTGAAAACCCCTAAGGATTAAATAAGATATTTGGGTGACATGACACATTTGTTACCAAGAACATTACATTACACCTTAGTTTTCTTGTAACGACAATAGGTAGTATGGCTAGTAGAAATTTTTATTTATTTAACTCTGATGGAACCGCACAAGACAAAGGACAAGTCCAGCCAACAGTCAAAAATACAGCCTGTGAGGATACAAGTGAACTATTGTTACATCATGGTTGTAGCCTCAAAGGCTTTATTTTGGTTTAGCTTTCTTTTAGGCCTGTTTCACGTCGTGTACTCCATTTACCGGAAGTGCCCGCCGGATCCGTAACACCGCAACTGAACTGAAAGCATTTGAAGACTGATCCGTCTTCAAAATGCATTCAGTGTTACTATGGCAGCCAGGACGCTAATAAAGTCCTGGTTGCCATAGTAGTAGTGGGGAGAGGGGGAGCAGTATACTTAACGCCTGTGCGGCTCCCAGGGCGCTCCAGAATGACGTCAGAGCGCCCCATGCGCATGGATGACGTGATCCATGCAATCACGTCATCCATGCGCGTGGGGCGCCCTGACGTCACTCTGAAGCGCCCCGGGAGCTGCACGGACGGTAAGTATGCTGCTCCCCCGCTCCCCACTACACTTTGCCATGGCTGCCAGGACTTTAGCGTCCTGGCAGCCATGGTAACCATTCAGAAAAAGCTAAACGTCTGATCCGGTAATGCGCCGAAACAACGTTTAGCTTAAGACCGGATCCGGATTAATGCCTTTCAATGGGCATTAATTCCGGATCCGGCCTTGCGGCAAGTGTTCAGGATTTTTGGCCGGAGCAAAAAGCGCAGCATGCTGCGGTATTTTCTCCGGCCAAAAAACGTTCCGCTCCTGAACTGAAGACCTCCTGATGCATCCTGAACGGATTTATCTCCACTCAGAATTTATCTCCATTCAGGATTTTTCCGGCATAGAGCCCCGACGACGGAACTCTATGTTTCACGCGAGCGGATGCCGTACGTGACATCCGCTCCGTGAATGACAGCCAAGACCCAAAGCAGACTGCAGAGGCACGGAGCATTAACATGATTGATAATGCTCTGTGCCTCTCTGTGATCTCTTTACTACGAAATCACAGTAAGATAAAGTTGTCACCGTGATTTCGTAGTAAAGAGATCACAGAGAGGCACGGAGCATTATCAGTCATGTAATCTGCAGTCTGCATCGGGTCTTGGCTGTCATTCACGGAGCGGATGTCACGCACGGCATCCGCTTGTGTGAAACAACCCTTATTTTCCCTTATAACATGGTTATAAGGGAAAATAATAGCGTTCTTAATACAGAATTCTTAGTAAAATAGGGCTGGAGGGGGTTAAGAAAAAATAATTATAATTTAACTCACTTAATCCACTTGTTCGCGCACCTCGGCTTCTCTTCTGTCTTCTTCTTTGTTGTCCAGGAGGAAAAGGACCTGAGGTGACGTCCCTGCACTCATCACATGGTGATGGATCATGTGACGGACCATATGATGAGCGCAGTGGCATCACCACAGGTTCTTTTCCTCAAAGAAGAAGCAAGTGGATTCAGCCCTATTTTACTAAGCATTCTGTATTAAGAATGCTATTATTTTCCCTTATAACCATGTTATAAGGGAAAATAATAAAAATCTACACAACACCTAACCCAAACCCAAACTTCTATGAAGAAGTTCGGGTTTGGGTACCAAACATGAAGATTTTTCTCTCACACGGAAAAAAATTGCACATTTTCCCGCGACGCAGCCGCATCTTATCCGGCCCAAATCCATGACGCCCGTGTGAAAGAGGTCTAATAGTTTATAATATACATGCATTCATTGGATCAGATTTACTATTGAAAATGTGCAAGAATTTAGCGCAGTGTACCAAAGAAAAACTGGAGTCCATGACCTGTACCACATTTTAGATGCTTTTTACATCTCGTCCAAAAAGGGTCCATTTCCTTCCTGGAAATATGATATTGTGTGCCGTAAATTTGGCAAATTTCTTGGTGTAAACTATGCCAAAAAAAGTCACTGTGATAAATAGGACATAGTTTAAGAGTAAGTTTACACTGTTTGACTGTTAGGCCCCATTCACATTGAGGTTTTTGCCTGTGGAATTTGGCACAGATTTCACACAAATATGCCTCTGGTAGCAGCACCGAGTCTGTCTGCCATTGTTTTCACTGCACTTCATGTGGCCATAGTTTATAGCTACGACCATGGCAAGAAAGGTCCTATACTTTCTTGGTGCCGTGTCCAGACGGATACTGCTGGAAACTGTGGCATGTGTCCACTTGCAGTTCAACTCCAATGAAGTAAACGTACCCTGAGTTCTCCATATGTATTTTTACTCTTGTCCCATATAATTTCAATTATTTTCTCTTCTAATTCTGTCAGTTGTGTCCCTTTGACCAGAAAAGGTATGCTATGCAAGAGTACTGTTGAAAACAATGTGCTTTCCATACACTTTACTCTCTCTGAGAGCATGCATTGAATTCCAGTGTTAAGCGGTACTTGCTAATGGCAGATCAGTAACTATTCCAGGGAGTGGGGTATTTACAATGGTATTTTTGCATGTGGGAAAACTGTACTGTCCAGACTATTATTTTGCTATGGGATGGTCTTTTCGTTAATTCATAGTTTTCATATTTCCCAGAAATCTTTGAATGGACTGAACAGAAGTGGTATGAAATATCACAGCTTGATGCTGCCGTACCATGTATGTGTTTATTCTCTGAGTCTACAGCAAACAGTGTTATGAATGTTTTTAAAGCATCCCACGTGAGGTATTCTGTAAGCATTAAAGAGTGATTAAAGGATCTGACTACCTTCTCTCCAAGCCAGGCTCTCTTCTGCAGCAGTGTCACACGTGGTAGCATTTAGGAGCCCCTTCACAGCTGAAGTGTTTCAAACACTAATGAATGAAACCTTGCTCATGTAACGCAGACAGACTTTGCTGAATGGTGCACTGTAGTGGCCTGGGAAAGGAAGAAGGTTATAAATTCTGTCAGTTACCCACCCAGACAAAAGGAAGCCATGTGGAAAATTAAATCTATTAAAGTATGATGACTTTTATAATCTGGTTTAGCAAGTTCTTCTGAAGGAGTTTAACTTTTCTGCCGCTGTAAATTATTTTCCCTGGATTTCTTCCTGTGTGACTATTGATTTGCAAAATAAATGATCAGCTAGAGTTTTCATCACATGATCCCTTTTAGCCACGTTTTATTGCAACTAGATAAGATTTGTCACTCGACTAATATTTAGTGGTTAAGAAATTTGAAAAAATTAACTCACCTCATCCTGTTGTTCGCGCAGCCGGCATCATCTTCTTTCAGGGCCTGCCAAAGGACCCTTGATGACGTAATCGCGCTCACCACGTAGTGAGCGCAATTACGTCATCAAAGGTCCGTTGGCAGGTCCTGAAAGAAGAAGAAAGATGATGTCAGCTGCGCGAACAACAGGATGAGGCAAGTTAATTTTTAATTTTTTATATTTTTTTTTTAACCCCTAAAGCCACATTTTAGTAAGCATTCTGTATTAAAAATGCTATTGTTTTCCCTTAGGCCTCATGCACACTACCATTGTGTGCATCCGTGGCCGTTGTGCCGTTTTCAGTTTTTTTTCGCGGACCCATTGACTTTCAATGGGTCCGTGGAAAAATCGGAAAATGCACCGTTTTGCAGCCGAGACCGTGATCCGTGTATTCTGTCCGTCAAAAAATTATGACATGTCCTATTTTTTTGACGGACAACGGTTCACGGACCCATTCAAGTCAATGGGTCCGTGAAAGAACACGGATGCACACAAGATTGGCGTCCGTGATCCGTGGCCGTAGGTTACTTTCATACAGACGGATCCGAAGATCCGTCTGCATAAAAGCTTTTTCAGATCTAAGTTTTCACTTCGTGAAAACTCATATCCGACAGTATATTCTAACACAGAAGTGTTCCCATGGTGATGGGGACGCTTCTAGTTAGAATACACTACAAACTGTGTACAAGACTGCCCCCTGCTGCCTGGCAACACCCGATCTCTTACAGGGGGCTGTGATCAGCACAATTAACCCCTTCAGGTGCGGCACCTGAAGGGGTTAATTGTACTATCATATCCCCCTGTAAGAGCTCAGGGCTGCCAGGCAGCAGGGGGCAGACCCCCCCCCTCCCCAGTTTGAATATCATTGGTGGCCAGTGCGGCCCCCCCCCCCTCCCTCCCTCTATTGTAATAATTTGTTGGTGGCACAGTGTGCGCCCCCCCGCCCCCCCTTCCTCCCTCTATTTTAATAATTCGTTGGTGGCACAGTGTGCGCCCCCCATCGCCCCCCCCCCCTCCCCGATCATTGGTGGCAGTGGAGTTCCGATCGGAGTCCCAGTTTAATCGCTGGGGCTCCGATCGGTAACCATGGCAACCAGGACGCTACTGCAGTCCTGGTTGCCATGGTTACTTAGCAATAGTACAATAGTAGAAGATTCATACTTACCTGCTGGCTGCTGCGATGTTTGTGTCCGGCTGGGAGCTCCACCTACTGGTAAGTGACAGGTCTGTGCGGCGCATTGCTAAATGAACTGTCACTTACCAGTAGGAGGAGCTCCCGGCCGGACACAGACATCGCAGCTCCCAGGTAAGTATGAATCTTTCACTATTGTACTATTGCTAAGTAACCATGGCAACCAGGGCTGCAGTAGCGTCCTGGTTGCCATGGTTACCGATCGGAGCCCCAGCGATTAAACTGGGACTCCGATCAGAACTCCGCTGCCACCAATGATCGGGGGGGGGGGGCGATGGGGGGCGCACACTGTGCCACCAACGAATTATTACAATAGAGGGAGGATGGGGGGCGCACACTGTGCCACCAACCTATTATTACAATAGAGGGAGGGGGGGCCGCACTGGCCACCAATGATATTCAAACTGGGGAGAGGGATATGATAGTACAATTAACCCCTTCAGGTGCGGCACCTGAGGGGTTAATTGTGCTGATCACGGCCCCCTGTAAGAGATCGGGTGCTGCCAGGCAGCAGGGGGCAGTCATGTACACAGTTTGTAGTATATTCTAACTAGAAGCGTCCCCATCACCATGGGAACGCCTCTGTGTTAGAATATACTGTCGGAAATGAGTTTTCACGATCTAACTCATATCCGACAGTATATTCTAACATAGAGGCGTTCCCATGGTGATGGGGACGCTTCAAGATAAAATATACCATCGGATTGGAGAAAACTCCGATCCGATGGTATAAAAGGGACTCCAGACTTTACATTGAAAGTCAATGGGGACGGATCCGTTTGAAATGGCACCATATTGTGTCAACATCAAACGGATCCGTCTCCATTGACTTTAATTCAGGACGGATCCGTTTGGCTCCGCACGGCCAGGCGGACACAAAAACAACTTTTTTTTCATGTCCGTGGATCCTCCAAAAATTAAGGAAGACCCACGGACGAAAAAACGGTCACGGATCACGGACCTACGGACCCCGTTTTTGCGGACCGTGAAAAAATACTGTCGTGTGCACGAGGCCTAATACGGTAACCATGTTATAAGGGAAAATAATAATATACAGAACACCTAAGTTCAGTGAAGAAGTTTGGGTCTGGGTACCACAGTTAGTTTTTTATCACGCGCGTGCAAAACACGTTGCACCCGCGCGATAAAAACTGAACATCGAACACAATCGCAGTCAAAACTGACTGCAATTGCGTACCTACTCGCACGATTTTCCCTGATCGCAGACGCAACGCATCCGGACACGCTCGACTGCAAGGGGCCTTATTGTCTTAGGCCTCATGCACACGACCGTATTTTGTTTCCGTGTCCGTTCAGTTTTTTTGCGGTTAGGATGCAAAAAAATGTGGTCCGCAAAAAAACGTGTGCTGTCCGCATCAATATGTCCGTTCCGTTGCTCTGGAAAAAAAATAGTGCATGTCCTATTTTTTTCTAGTTTGCAGACAAGGATAAGCATTATTACAATGTATCTGCAAAAAAACAAAACGGATCCGTAAAAAAAACGGATGCCATATGGAACGTCATCATTTTTTTTTTTTTTTTTGCGGATCCGCAATTTACGGACCGCAAAACACATACGGCCGTGTGCATGATGCCTTAGAACAGGCATGCTCAACTTGCGGCCCTCCAGCTGTTGTAAAACTACAACTCCCACAATGCCCTGCTGTAGACTTATAGTTGTAGGCTGTTCGGGCATGCTGGGAGTTGTAGTTTTGCAACAGCTGGAGGGCCGCAGGTTGAGCATGCCTGCCTTAGAAGGACTCTGTCACCTTGGACCGGCCTCGTTAAGTGCAGTACTGCATGAATAGTACAGCTGCAGCTGAGTTAGATCAGTAATTTTATATCTCTGTATTCACTCCTGCGTCTACAAACCAGCCGTGAAATGCACATGCTCAAGAGTCCTCTCTCTGAATTACATGGTCAGTTTGCTGGCACACAGCAGGGAAATAGTGATGAGTATAGAGATACAAATGACTAGTTTGAATTCAGCAGTACTATCAATGTAGTACTGTAGTTAATAGGGGTTCCTGAGACTTAAATACTGATTGTGGGGGACCCCAGCTGATTAGCTGTTCGAGAAGGCAGTGGTGCTCACAGTAGCGCCAAGGCCTCCTCTCAGCTTTTCCAAGGCCAGTGATTGCACATTCATCGGTCATATGGCCTAGGCGCAGCTCAGCTGCATAGTCGCTATATAACGTACGGCAAGTTGCTTGGTAAGCACAGAGAAGGTTGAAGCACTTACAGGAGTGCCAGTGCCTTCTCAGACAGCTGATTGGCAAAGGCCCCAGGTGTTGGACCCCCACCGATCAGATACTTATGTCCTATCAAGAGGATAGGTCATTAGTATTAAAGTCTTGGAAAACCCTTTTAATTGCCCCCTTTCCATTTCTATTCATCCACAATGTTTTATTCTTGTTCCTGACACATTTATTTCCATAAGGTACCGTAGTTTTCGTCCTATAAGATGCAACTGTGTATAAGACGCACTTACGTTTTAGAGGAGGAAAATAAGATGATTTCATCACATCTCAGATCAGACGAACATTGGGGGTCTGATTGTCAATCAGACCTCAGCTCAGAGCCCCAATTAGACCCCCAGTATTAATCAGACCTCAGCTCAGTCCCCCAATGTTAATCAGAAATCAGCTCGGAGCCCAAGTGTTAATCAGATCTCAAATCATACCCCCAATGTTAATCAGACTTCGTATAATCAGACAAATTTTTTTTTATCAACTCACCTCTCCTGTTCCAGACGTCGACTCCATCTCTGTGATCCAGCACTTTTCCTGCCGCCCTGTGCTGTGACCCAATGTCACACAGCGTGAGATGACAGAGCGTGTCTACATCCTCACGCTGTGTTCAGGTCACAGTGCGGCATCGACAGAAGAAGACCAGGGAGTGGTGAGTAGAGCCATCAGAAGGAGCGCTGTATTCACCGATTCCTGGTCCTACTGTACTAATGAATACATTAGTATTCGCCCTATAAGATGCAATGCCATTTCCTTCTACTTTTTTTTTGGGGGGGGGGGGGGGTTATAGGGCAAAAAACAAAAAATATGGTATGTGCCTCTCACAATATAAGTTCCCATTTTGTGGCTGCATTTTTATTTTTGAGGGTAATAGTGTCTCTAAGCTGGTCAAATCTTGCTTTTCGGAATTTCAGTGTTTTTGTTACTCCATGAAAAAAACTAAACTTTTGAATGACAATTGGAAGTTTATTATATTATGGTCACTATTTCGTCAACCTGCACTACCGTTGTTCTGTCAGGTCTATTGGTTAATACCAAGTCCAGTATGGCCGTCCCTCTGTTTCTTTTATGAAATCCATAGGTTTCAGTTTCCCAGTTTATATCTGGGTAGTTAAGTCCCTAGTAATAATAATATGCCACCACATCTATTTCCCTTAGTAGATTTTTGTGGACTCCGATTTATGTAGATTCAGTGACTCCACGTGTTCATTACCCTCACTTATATCTTTCCAGAATGTGGGCTTTAGACAGGACTTTACAACAACAAAAAATCCCCCTTTCCTTTTTTATGATCCTTTCTAAACAGACTATAATCCAGTTAACTACCCAGCCATAGCAGTCATCCAACCATGTCTGAGTTATTCCCACTATGTCATAGTTTTCCTCAGACATTACAAATTCCAGTTCACCAATTTTAATGGTCGGGCTTCTGGCATTAGGATTCATACAATTCAGAGGTTTGGGGATATTTTGTAGCCTCTCCCTCCATTCCACTCCAGTTCCATTACCTAGATCCAGGTCACTATCTGCGCTATCTTCCCCTTCTGTAAGATAGTCACCCCCCTCCCCTCCCAGACACTAGTTTAAACACTAATGTGTCGTCCATCCCTATGATCGAACCTGTAGCTGACAGAAAAGTTGGCCCAGTTTTCCAGAAACTTAAACTACACCAGTTTTTGAGCCACTTGTTTATCTCACTAATCTCCAGCTGCCTTTGTGGTGTGGCTTGTGGTACAGGTAGCATTTCAAGCTCAGGTCCTTGCCATGAGCACAGTTTCTGCTCTGCACTGATGAGGGGCAATCACCCAAAACAAGTTATGCAGTGCTCCAGACTAAAAAATAATAAACATGAACCATTGGCTCCTAAACTGAAAAATTTAGGAGCCAGATTAAATTTTTAGTCGCCAAATTGAAAATATATACAATTATAATTAATAGAAAAAAGACTTGGAGAAGATGAGACACAGGTCACAGTAATGAGCCAGCACTACATATAGGTGAATACAACACCACATACCTATTACATCCAGTGACATCTACTGTCATATAGACCTTCTCTTTCCTTTTCTCCTCCATTTGACCCAGACCTTCATGACAAATTCTTTCAGCCTCATCTCGTCTCTACAGAGTTTGTTAGATTTTTAAATTTTTCCATCAACCCCCCCATCCTGGTGTCCCAACAATGTCATCCTGCTGCCATTCCCAATACTGTGCCCGTGGTGCTCCCCAATGCCCCAGGTACTGTAGTGCTGAAAAAATAGTGACCCCACTAGAAATAATGTCCCTATAGTGAATAATAGATAGGCAGGCACTCTATATCTGGTTACCACACAATATATATATATATATATATTTTTTTTTTTTTTTGTTCTTCATAATGCAAACGGATCCATTCTGAACAATTGCAAGTGTTTGCATTATAGGTGCAGACAGATCCGCACCTGATTCAGGTGTGAAAGTAGCCTTAGAGACTTGTATCAGTTTCTCAAAGTCCATTGAGAAATGCACTTCATCATAATCTAGCTCATAACCTGAATAGGTTAATTATCAGGTACTTCTTCAAGAATTGTTGAGAAGTGCTTCTTCACAGTTAGGTTCCGTGCAAGACGGTTAACATCTATGATGGTTTTATACAGATTGAAATGATATGTAGGAGAAAAAGCGAGACCTCGCTTCAAGACATTTAATTGTTCTTCAGAAAATATACCGGTAGTTGCGGATAAATTTATAACTTGTAAGTCCTCTTTGTTCGAGAGGTAGTTGGTAAAGAAGTGTCAGTTGAAAACATCTGAGGCCTTGTAGGAATATTATCCATGTCTGTAGTGGAGTCTGAAGATTCCTGCTCAGTAGAAGTGAACGAGACTCTGGTGGGGTGTTTATTTTTTTAGCGTATTTTTTTGTTTAGGATGGATGAAGGTGTACTCTGTTTTACCTCTGGCTAAGAATAGACAGTATTAGGCTACATGCACACGACCGTATGTGTTCTGCGGTCCGCAAATTGCGGATCTGTAAAAAAACTGATGATCCGTTTTTTTTGCAGGGTCCATTGTAATAATAGAGGGATGGCACTCAACACCTGAGGTGTATGGAAAAATAGTATTTAATAAGGAATAGCTGATGTTAGAAATATATCAAATATAATGGCTGTATATGTACATAATTAGATAAGTAAGTACATGATGGTAATAGAGATAAAAAGATAAAAAACACAAATATAAAAAATACAATTAAAAATATGAGTGAAAAATATGAGGGTGGTTAAATGTCAATTCAATTAAATCCTGCTGGAAAAAAAAGGATGACTCCTGCTGGAAAAAGAAACAGACAATCTGCTGAAAAAAAGTATTTTTCTTATATTGTAATGACCAGTGATATGGTGGCCAATAATATCCTGGTACAGTGTCAATGATGTGGAATCCTGTTGGGAGAGAAAGGTGCTCCTTCCTATAAAAGGTCTAATTCATATATCCCAAGATTTTGGGTTTAAAACTCAATCCAATTCTGGTTTCGATTATTTGTTCACAGATCCAGTGTTGGTGGGCTGTGGAATAAAGACTGCTTAGTAAGCAGGTACGTTACCCTCCTTGCGGCTGTTGATGCGCTGATCAGCGGCTCCTGTCCGGGCGGCGATGTCCACGTGTGCCGTTCCCGCTCGCTGGTATCTCCGGCCGTTGGTTGCTATTAGGTGTCGTCACTTCCGGTGACGTCACCTGCGTTCCTCGGATCTCCCGCTCAGTGCTGATGGAGCTTGCCACGTGGAGGCTAATGGCGGGAAGTGGAGACGCTGTAGCTTTTTAGGAGGGAAGTGGATAGATAGCTCCGGAGCTCATCTGTAGTTGTGGGATCCTTCTTATTCTTTGCTAGCTAGATGTCATAGGCTTACTCAATGCCCCATACGCGTTTCAGAGCTTCCTGCTCCTTCATCAGTGGGAATGAGTAGCCTATTTCTTTTTGGGAATATATATGCATCTGATTGGGTCCAATTAGTGGATATGGGAGTGGTTAAAGTTATTTTCAGATATGGGAGTGGTCAAAAGTTTGTTTAAAAAAAGTTATTTTTCTTTCTTTCTTCTCTCTTCTTCTTTTCTTTGGATAAATTGTGTAATAAATCTTCAATGGAAGCAATGAGATGTATAATCCAACATAATGAGTGGACAATTAGTCGGGTACAAAAAACGTATATAAAGATGGAATAAAATTATGAAATTATATAATATAGAAATAGAAGATATATTTATATATATCAGTGCATGAAGGTTCAGATAAAAAATATGAATTAGAATAAATAAAAATGAATGAAAATGAATGACCTTCATTTTATTATAATAGGCGGATGGTGCTATCAATGATTTTATATCCGGTCATAACGCAGGAGAGTGGTTGCAGTCTATAATGTACAGTCTAGGAGTTGCGTTAAGCTGTTATACTTTCTTGTCATATTTAGAAGGAAGTACTAACTAGAGGAATGTAATATTTGCATGATGGGAAGTGTTCTTTGCGTGATGGAAAGAAATAGGCTACTCATTCCCACTGATGAAGGAGCAGGAAGCTCTGAAACGCGTATGGGGCATTGAGTAAGCCTATGACATCTAGCTAGCAACGAATAAGAAGGATCCCACAACTACAGATGAGCTCCGGAGCTATCTATCCACTTCCCTCCTAAAAAGCTACAGCGTCTCCACTTCCCGCCATTAGCCTCCACATGGCAAGCTCCATCAGCACTGAGCGGGAGATCCGAGGAACGCAGGTGACGTCACTGGAAGTGACGACACCTAATAGCAACCAACGGCCGGAGATACCAGCGAGCGGGAACGGCACACGTGGACATCGCCGCCCGGACAGGAGCCGCTGATCAGCGCATCAACAGCCGCAAGGAGGGTAACGTACCTGCTTACTAAGCAGTCTTTATTCCACAGCCCACCAACACTGGATCTGTGAACAAATAATCGAAACCAGAATTGGATTGAGTTTTAAACCCAAAATCTTGGGATATATGAATTAGACCTTTATAGGAAGGAGCACCTTTCTCTCCCAACAGGATTCCACATCATTGACACTGTACCAGGATATTATTGGCCACCATATCACTGGTAATTACAATATAAGAAAAATACTTTTTTTCAGCAGATTGTCTGTTTCTTTTTCCAGCAGGAGTCATCCTTTTTTTTCCAGCAGGATTTAATTGAATTGACATTTAACCACCCTCATATTTTTCATATTTTTCACTCATATTTTTAATTGTATTTTTTATATTTGTGTTTTTTATCTTTTTATCTCTATTACCATCATGTACTTACTTATCTAATTATGTACATATACAGCCATTATATTTGATATATTTCTAACATCAGCTATTCCTTATTAAATACTATTTTTCCATACACCTCAGGTGTTGAGTGCCATCCCTCTACTTTTACCTATATTTCCTCACCACAAGCGTTGGGTACGCCTTGTTTGGATAGAGCACCTACTCCATCCTTTTGTCAATAGAGAGACGCCTCAATTTTACTCTTCATCCATTGTAATAATGCCCATCCTTGTCTTCAAACTAGAAAAAAATAGGACACGCACAATTTTTTTTTGCGGGGCTACAGAACGGACATACCGATGCAGACATCACACGGTGTGCTGTCCGCGTTTTTTGCGGACCCATTGAAATGAATGGGTCCGCATCCTATCCGCAGAAAAAACGGAACAGACTCGGTAACAAACAACTTTCGTGTGCATGTAGCCTTAGTTTTATAGTCCAGTACATCTGTCCCAAACTTATTTCGTTTATACTGTGCCAAATGTGCCTCCAACTGATTAAGGTTCTCTTTTAATTTTTCGTCTATTTCACAAAACACAGTTTTTTCAACATATGGACGCAACAAGTCCTGGGTAATTTTTATCTCCTCACTCCAATAATGCCTGCTGTTCATACTTGATGATTAATCACATCAAATTAGTTGAACAGCTAGAAAGGATTTCTTGCCACTCTTAAAAAAAAGTTTCAGAGTAAGGCCTCTTTCACACGACAGTATGTCCATTTCAGTGTTTTGCGGTCCGTTTTTCACGGATCCGTTGTACCGTTTTTTGCTTCCGTTGTGGTTCCGTTTCCGTTCCGTTGTTCCGTTCCGTTTTTCCGTATGGCAAATACAGTATACAGTAATTTCATATTAAAAATTGGGCTGGGCATAACATTTTCAATAGATGGTTCCGCAAAAAACGGAACGGATACGGAAGGCATACGGATGCATTTCCGTATGCATTCCGTTTTTTTGCGGACCCATAGACTTTAATGGAGCCACGGAACGTGATTTGCGGCCAAATATAGGACATGTTCTATCTTTAAACGGAACGGAAAAACGGAAATACGGAAACGGAATGCACACGGAGTACATTCCGTTTTTTTTGCGGAACCATTGAAATGAATGGTTCCGTATACGGACCGTATACGGACCGCAAAAAACGGCCCGCAAAACGGAAAAAAAAAACGGTCGTGTGAAAGAGGCCTAAGTAAGGCTGCGTTCACACGGGCGAGATTTCCGCGCGGGTGCAATGCAGTAGGTGAACGCATTGCACCTGCACTGAATCCTGACCCATTCATTTCAATGGGGCTGTGCACATGAGCGTTTTTTTTCATGCATCACTTCTGAAATGCTTTAAAATCGCAGCATGTTCTATATTCTGCGTTTTTCACGCAGCCCTGGCCCCATAGAAGTGAATGGGGCTGCGTTAATAACGCATTGCATCTGCAAGCAAGTGCGGATGCAATGCGTTTTCACTGATGGTTGCTAGGAGATGTTGTTTGTAAACCTTCAGTTTTTTATCACGCGCGTGAAAAACGCATCAAAACGCATTGCACCCGCGCGGAAAAAACTGAACAACTAAACGCAATTGCAGCCAAAACTGACTGAACTTGCTTGCAAAATGGTGCGAGTTTAACTGAACGCACCCTGAACGCATCCGGACCAAATCTGTCACGCTCGTGTGAACTCAGCCTAAGGCCTCTTTCACACTACAGTATGTTGCATTCAGTGTTTTGCGTTCCGTTTTTCACGGATCCGTTGTTCCGTTTTTTGCTTCCGTTGTGGTTCCGTTTCCGTTCCGTTGTTCCGTTCTGTTTTTCCGTATGGCAAATACAGTATACAGTAATTTCATATTAACCCCTTAAGGACACAGGGCGTACCGGTACGCCCTATTTCCCGAGTCCTTAAGGACCAAGGGCGTACCGGTACGTCCTGACTTAAAATCGGCATTCCGGCGCCGCGGGGGTTAATCGGAACGGGATTTCGGCTGAAATCATTCAGCCGGCATCCCGTAACAACGCAGGGGGGGGTCATTTGACCCCCCCGTATCGGCGATCGCAGAAAACCGCAGGTCAATTCAGACCTGCGGTTTTCTGCGTTTCCGGTCCATTCGGGTGTCCGGTGACCCGATGAACCGGAAAAAGACTGCGATCGGTGGCGTAATTATACACCACCAATCGCAGTCCGAGGATTTGAGGAGGCGGTGCTGGCCCTGGTGCTGAACACTGCTGTCCAGGGTGCTGATTGGTGCAGGGGAGAGAGGCGCGAGATTCAAACTTCCTGCGCTCCTCTCTCCCCTCCTCTTCCTGTTCTGCACGAGCACCCGGCAGCATCGTCCAGCACCAGCTCCTGTGTCCCCCTAATCGCCATCCATCACCCTCCTGCACCCATCGCCACCCAGGTAGGTTAGGGTCAGTGAGGGAGAGGCATCGTTAGGCAGGGAAAGAAGGGAAAAGTTAGTTAGGAAAAAAAAAAAAAAAAACTTTTAACTTTTACACAAAACTTTTTTTTTGATCCATCTATCAGACCCCAGACCCCCCCCTGCCACTTGCCCCCCCCCTACCAGCCCCCCACCACCACCAGCCCCCCCACCCCCTCCACCCATCCCCCCACCACTCCCCCCAACCCCCCCCCCCCCACCACCACCACTAGCCCCCTCACCACCACTTTTTTTTCTGCGTTCGCTGACTGGTCGGCACTTTTTAGCGTCCGTCCACTGTTAGCGCATCGCCTGCCCCACCGCTGATCAGCGTTGTACCGCTAATCAGCAACTTTTTTTTTTTCCTAACACTTGCCCTTTTTTCCTTTTTTTAGTACGCGAACACCCGTTGCCCCCACACACACGCACATATAATAAAGTTTTACACACACGCACACCTACACGCACACACACCCATGGCCCGCCGGGTGTTCTCGGCCGAGGAGGCATATGCCCAGATTGCCTCCGACTCCGAGAGCCCCAGTGAGGATGAGGATGACCCCACATTCCTCTTATCATCAGCATCCTCCTCATCATCATCGGATGACGATGAGCCACCAAGGCGGCGGAGACGCCGCCAGGCGGAGCCAGGGGCCGCACATGCTAGGGATCCTGTGGCCCACCCTAGTACGAGCCGCCCTGGGGTTCGTACTGGTTTCCCGGCCCACCAAATAAGTTCACCGGAGACCCCTGCCGATGAACTTAGCTGGTGTCCCCCAGTGGACTTTGAGCCTGAGATTCCGGATTTCGCTGGCAATCCTGGAATCCAGATTCCCACAGTGGGGTTTACTGAAATTGACTATTTTAGGTTTTTTTTCAGTAACCCACTGGTGAATTTGATGGTGGAGCAGACGAATCTGTACGCCCAACAGTTCGTCGCTCAAAACCCAGGCTCAGTTTTGGCTAGACCCGGTGGCTGGACGCCGGTCAGTGCAGCCGAAATGAGGACATTTTGGGGCCTCGTGCTGCATATGGGTCTAGTCCAAAAACCCAGTGTCAGGCAATACTGGAGTGGGGACGTCCTGTACCAGACCCCACTGTACAGTATGGTCATGACACGCTCCCGGTTTGAGGCCATCCGGAAATGTCTGCATTATTCCGATAATGCAGCATGTCCACCCCGAGGTGATCCTGCCTATGACCGGCTGTATAAGATACGGCCTGTCATCGATCACTTTGGGGCCACATTTCAGCAGGCCTACGTACCTGGAAGGGAGGTCGCGGTTGATGAGTCGCTCATTGCGTTCAAGGGGAGACTCAGTTTCCGCCAATATATTCCCACAAAGCGAGCGAGGTATGGCGTGAAGCTATACAAAATTTGTGAGAGTACCTCAGGGTACACTTACAAATTTCGTGTGTACGAGGGGCGAGATTCCCGTATTCAACCCCCAGAATGTCCCCCCACTCTGGGTGTTAGCGGGAAACTCGTGTGGGACCTTATGTACCCACTGCTGGATAATGGTTACCACTTGTACGTGGATAACTTTTATACCAGCATTCCCTTGTTCAGGTCCCTTGCCGCCAGATCTACGTTCGCTTGTGGGACCGTGCGGAAAAATCAGCGCGGCCTCCCTGCCTACCCCCTCCAGGTACCTATCCCCAGGGGTGAGACCCGTGCACTTACCAGTGGAAACCTGTTGCTGGTCAGGTATAAGGACAAGAGGGATGTCCTTATGCTGTCCACAATCCACGGTAACGGCACCACCCCAGTCCCTGTGCGAGGTACCGCGGCAACGGTCCTCAAGCCCGATTGTATCGTCGACTACAATCGGTATATGGGAGGAGTTGATCTCTCGGATCAAGTCCTCACGCCATATAACGCCATGCGCAAAACCCGGGCATGGTACAAAAAAGTTGCGGTCTACTTGGTGCAGGTTGCCATGTACAACTCTTTTGTACTATCCCGAAGCGCTGGCAGCACAGGGACATTCCTCCAATTCTATGAGGCAGTCCTCAAGGACCTGATCTTTTCGGACCGGGAAAGAGCAGGCCGGAGTACCTCGGGAACTGGAGGCGCCCGGATCGTCCCTGGCCAACACTTTCCAGGTGTGGTCCCCCATACTGGAAAGAAGGGACGAACCCAAAAAAAGTGCAGAGTGTGTCGCAGGAGGGGGATACGGAAGGACACCACCACTCAGTGCGACACGTGCCCCGATCATCCGGGCCTCTGCGTTATCGATTGCTTCAGGGAGTATCACACTTCCATGGAGTACTAAATTTTTATAATCCCCAACAGTTCACTAGAGAACATAAAACACTATGGCTCTCAGACTTTGGAGACACGAAAACTATTTTTCTTTCCCCCAAAAATATTAGTTTTAGTGCAGGCATCCTCAAACTGCGGCCCTCCAGATGTTGTAAAACTATAACTCCCAGCATGCCCAGACAACCTACAGCCATCAGCAGGGCATGGTGGGAATTGTAGTTTTACAACATCTGGAGGGCCGCAGTTTTAGGATGCCTGCTTAGTGTCTCCAAAGTCTGAGAGCCATACATATTGGGCATCGTCGCGTGCGTAAAAGTCGTCGCTATAAAAATAACTTTTGACCAAACGCCTCGGATGAACGGTGTTAAAAATATAAAATAAAAACGGTGCCAAAACACCTATTTTTGGGCAAAATTTCAATTTAAATCCATTTTGCCGGTAATAAAGCAAGGGTTAACAGCCAAACAAAACTAAATATTTATTGCCCCGATTCTGTCGTTTGCAGAAACACCCCATATGTGGTCGTAAATGGCTATATAGCCGCACGGCAGGGCATAGAACGAAGGGAACGCCATACGGTTTCTGGAAGGCAGATTTTGATGGACAGTTTTTTTTTTGACACCATGTCCCATTAGAAGCCCCCCCTGATGTAGCCCAGACTAGAAACTCCAAAAAAGTGACCCCATCTAAGAAACTACACCCCTCAAGGTATTCAAAAGTTACTTTACAAACTATGTTAACCCTTTAGGTGTTCCACAAAACTAAATAGCGAATGTAGAAACAATTTTAGATTTTAATTTTTTTGTTACATTGCCTCAAAAAAGAGTAATATAGAGCAACCAAATATCAAATTTACCCCAAAAATAGTCCCAAAACAACAACCACCTTATCCCGTAGTTTCCTAGATGGGGTCACTTTTATGGAGTTTCTACTCTAGGGGTGCATCAGGGGGCTTGAAAGGGTACATGGTGTAAATAAACCAGTCCAGCAAAATCTGCCTTCCAAAAACCATATGGCGTTCCCCTTCTTCTATGTCCTGCCGTTTAGCCAAATAGTAGTTTACCACCACATATGGGGTGTTTCTGCAAACTACAGAATCAGGGCAACCCATTTTGAGTGTTGTTTGGCAGTTAACCCTTGTTTTACTCCTAGAAAAAATTGATTATATTGGAAAATTTTCCAAAAAATTGAAATTTCATAATTGTTTCTCCATCTGCCATTAACTCTTGTGGAACACCTAAAGGGTTAACAAAGTTTGTAAACCCAGTTTTGAATACCTTGAGGGGTGTACTTTCTTAGATGGAGTCACTTTTTTGAAATTTCTATTCTAGGGGTGCAACAGGGGGCTTCAAATGGGACATGGTATAAACAAAACCAGTCCTGCAAAATCTGCCTTCCAAAACCCATATGGTGTTCCCCTCCTTCTATGTGCTACCGTTCGGCCAAACAGTAGTTTACGACCACATATGGGGTGTTTTTGCAAACTACAGAATCAGGGCAACCCATTTTGAGTGTTGTTTGGCAGTTAACCCTTGTTTTACTCCTAGAAAAAATTGATTATATTGGAAAATTTTCCAAAAAATTGAAATTTCATAATTGTTTCTCCATCTGCCATTAACTCTTGTGGAACACCTAAAGGGTTAACAAAGTTTGTAAACCCAGTTTTGAATACCTTGAGGGGTGTACTTTCTTAGATGGAGTCACTTTTTTGAAATTTCTATTCTAGGGGTGCAACAGGGGGCTTCAAATGGGACATGGTATAAACAAAACCAGTCCTGCAAAATCTGCCTTCCAAAACCCATATGGTGTTCCCCTCCTTCTATGTGCTACCGTTCGGCCAAACAGTAGTTTACGACCACATATGGGGTGTTTTTGCAAACTACAGAATCAGGGCAACCCATTTTGAGTGTTGTTTGGCAGTTAACCCTTGTTTTACTCCTAGAAAAAATTGATTATATTGGAAAATTTTCCAAAAAATTGAAATTTCATAATTGTTTCTCCATCTGCCATTAACTCTTGTGGAACACCTAAAGGGTTAACAAAGTTTGTAAACCCAGTTTTGAATACCTTGAGGGGTGTACTTTCTTAGATGGAGTCACTTTTTTGAAATTTCTATTCTAGGGGTGCAACAGGGGGCTTCAAATGGGACATGGTATAAACAAAACCAGTCCTGCAAAATCTGCCTTCCAAAACCCATATGGTGTTCCCCTCCTTCTATGTGCTACCGTTCGGCCAAACAGTAGTTTACGACCACATATGGGGTGTTTTTGCAAACTACAGAATCAGGGCAACCCATTTTGAGTGTTGTTTGGCAGTTAACCCTTGTTTTACTCCTAGAAAAAATTGATTATATTGGAAAATTTTCCAAAAAATTGAAATTTCATAATTGTTTCTCCATCTGCCATTAACTCTTGTGGAACACCTAAAGGGTTAACAAAGTTTGTAAACCCAGTTTTGAATACCTTGAGGGGTGTACTTTCTTAGATGGAGTCACTTTTTTGAAATTTCTATTCTAGGGGTGCAACAGGGGGCTTCAAATGGGACATGGTATAAACAAAACCAGTCCTGCAAAATCTGCCTTCCAAAACCCATATGGTGTTCCCCTCCTTCTATGTGCTACCGTTCGGCCAAACAGTAGTTTACGACCACATATGGGGTGTTTTTGCAAACTACAGAATCAGGGCAACCCATTTTGAGTGTTGTTTGGCAGTTAACCCTTATTTTACTCCTGGAAAAAATTTATTATATTGGAAAATTTTCCAAAAAATAGAAATTTCAAAATTGTTTCTCCATCTGCCATTAACTCTTGTGGAACACCTAAAGGGTTAATAAAGTTTGAAAAAACAGTTTTGAATACCTTGAGGGGTGTAGTTTCTAGAATGGGGTCATTTTTGGGAGGTTTCTATTATCTAAGCCTCACAATATGACTTCAAACCTGAACTGGTCCATAAAAAGTGGGATTTTGAAGATTTCTCAAAAATTTCAAAATTTGCTTCTAAACTTCTAAGCCTTGTAACATCCCCAAAAAATAAAATATCATTCCCAAAATGCTACAAACATGAAGTAGACATATGGGGAATGTAAAGTCATCACAATTTTTGGGGGTATTACTATGTATTACAGAAGTAGAGAAACTGAAACTTTGAAATTTGCTAATTTTTCAAAATTTTTGGTAAAAAATGTATTTTTTTATGCAAAAAAAATAACTTTTTTGACCCAATTTTAGCAGTGTCATGAAGTACAATATGTGACGAAAAAACAATCTCAGAACGGCCTGGGTAAGTCAAAGCGTTTGAAAGTTATGAGCACTTAAAGTGACACTGGTCAGATTTGCAAAAAATGGCCCGGTCCTTAAGGTGAAAATGAGCCCGGTCCTTAAGGGGTTAAAAATTGGGCTGGGCATAACATTTTCAATTGATGGTTCCGCAAAAAACGGAACGGATACGGAAGACATACGGATGCATTTCCGTATGTGTTCCGTTTTTTTTGCGGCCCCATTGACTTGAATGGAGCCACGGACTGTGATTCTCGGCCAAATATAGGACATGTTCTATCTTTTCAACGGAACGGAAAAACGGAAATACGGAAACGGAATGCATACGGAACACATTCCGTTTTTTTGCGGAACCATTGAAATGAATGGTTCCGTATACGGACCGTATACGGAACGCAAAAAACGGACCGTATACGGAACGCAAAAAACTGTAGTGTGAAAGAGGCCTAAGGCTGAGTTCACACGGGCGAGATTTCCGCGCGGGTGCAATGCAGTAGGTGAACGCATTGCACCTGCACTGAATCCTGACCCATTCATTTCAATGGGGCTGTGCACATGAGCATTTTTTTTCATGCATCACTTCTGCAATGCTTTAAAATCGCAGCATGTTCTATATTCTGCGTTTTTCACGCAGCCCTGGCTCCATAGAAGTGAATGGGGCTGCGTTAATAACGCATTGCATCTGCAAGCAAGTGCGGATGCAATGCGTTTTTCACTGATGGTTGCTAGGAGATGTTGTTTGTAAACCTTCAGTTTTTTATCACGCGCGTGAAAAACGCATCAAAACGCATTGCACCCGCGCGGAAAAAACTGAACAACTAAACGCAATTGCAGCCAAAACTGACTGAACTTGCTTGCAAAATGGTGCGAGTTTAACTGAACGCACCCTGAACGCATCCGGACCTAATCTGTCACGCCCGTGTGAACTCAGCCTCAGGCCTCTTTCACACGACAGTATGTCCATTTCAGTGTTTTGCGGTCCGTTTTTCACGGATCCGTTGTTCCGTTTTTTGTTTCCGTTGTGGTTCCGTTTCCGTTCCGTTGTTCCGTTCCGTTTTTCCGTATGGCAAATACAGTATACAGTAATTTCATATTAAAAATTGGGCTGGGCATAACATTTTCAATAGATGGTTCCGCAAAAAACGGAACGGATACGGAAGACATACGGATGCATTTCCGTATGCATTCCGTTTTTTTTGCGGACCCATAGACTTTAATGGAGCCACGGAACGTGATTTGCGGCCAAATATAGGACATGTTCTATCTTTAAACGGAACGGAAAAACGGAAATACGGAAACGGAATGCACACGGAGTACATTCCGTTTTTTTTGCGGAACCATTGAAATGAATGGTTCCGTATACGGACCGTATACGGACCGCAAAAAACGGCCCGCAAAACGGAAAAGAAAAACGGTCGTGTGAAAGAGGCCTAAGGCCTATTGCACACGACCGTATGGCTTTTTCAGTGTTTTGCGGTCCGTTTTTCATGGATCCGTTGTTCCGTTTTTTGTTTCCGTTGTGTTTCCGTTTCTGTTCCGTTTTTCCGTTCCGTTTTTCCGTATGGCATATACAGTATAGAGTAATTACATAGAAAAAATTGGGCTGGGCATAACATTTTCAATAGATGGTTCAGAAAAAACGGAACGGAAACGGAAGACATACGGATGCATTTCCGTATGTGTTCCGTTTTTTTTGCGGATCCATTGACTTGAATGGAGCCACGGACTGTGATTTGCGGACAATAATAGGACATGTTCTATGTTAAAACGGAACGGAAAAACGGAAATACGGAAACGGAATGCATACGGAGTACATTCCGTTTTTTTTGCGGAACCATTGAAATGAATGGTTCCGTATACGGACCGTATACGGAACACAAAAAAACGGCCAGTAAACGGGAAAAAAAAACGGCCGTGTGCAATAGGCCTAAGGCTACTTTCACACTAGCGGCAGGACGGATCCGACAGGCTGTTCACCCTGTCGGATCCGTCCTGCCGCTATTTCGCCAGACCGCTGCTCCGTCCCCATTGACTATAATGCGGATAGGGTCGGAGCTCCGGCGCAGCACAGCAGTGCACGGCGAAAGGCCACCGGACTAAAAGTACTGCATGTCTGACTTTTTAGTTAGGCGGCCTCTCACCACGAACTGCCGTGCTGCGCTGGAGCTCCGCCCCCCCCGTCCCCATTATAGTCAATGGGGATGGAGCGGCGGCATGGCGAAATAGCGGCAGGACGGATCCGACAGGGTGAACAGCCTGTCGGATCCATCCTGCCGCTAGTGTGAAAGTACCTTAACTGTTGTTTTTTTTTTCTTATTCTCAGTCCTCGTGGGATCACACCCTTAGGCCTTATGCACACGACCGTGCCGTTTTTTGCGGTCCGCAAACCGCGGATCTGCAAAAAAACTGAAGCGGTCCGCGTGCCATCTGCAATTAAGCGCGCAAAGAATAGGACATGTTATACTTTTTTTAGCAGGGGCCGTGGAACGGAGCAACAGATGCGAACAGCACACGGAGTGCTGTCCGCATTTTTTGCGGCCCCATTGAAGCGAATGGGTCCGCATCCGAGCCGCCAAAACGGCGGCTCGGATGTGGACCCAAACAACGGCCGTGTGCATGAGGCCTTATCCACATATCTTTGTAGGGATGTTAGATCCCACCAAGTCCTCATCTCCTTAGGCCTCTTTCACACGACAGTATGTCCATTTCAGTGTTTTGCGGTCCGTTTTTCACGGATCCGTTGTTCCGTTTTTTGCTTCCGTTGTGGTTCCGTTTCCGTTCCGTTGTTCCGTTCCGTTTTTCCGTATGGCAAATACAGTATACAGTAATTTCATATAAAAAATAGGGCTGGGCATAACATTTTCAATAGATGGTTCCGCAAAAAACGGAACGGATACGGAAGACATACGGATGCATTTCCGTATGCATTCCATTTTTTGCGGACCCATAGACTTTAATGGAGCCACGGAACGTGATTTGCGGCCAAATATAGGACATGTTCTATCTTTAAACGGAACGGAAAAACGGAAATACGGAAACGGAATGCACACGGAGTACATTCCGTTTTTTTTGCGGAACCATTGAAATGAATGGTTCCGTATACGGACCGCAAAAAACGGCCCGCAAAACGGAAAAAAAAAACGGTCGTGTGAAAGAGGCCTTAGTTGGAAGTTTTTCAAGGGATGACATGGTGGCTTTAATATCCAAGTTTTCCTGTGAAGTTTGGTCAGACATATAAAAAATGGCGTCTATTTTATGAATACGATCCTGCATCTCTTCAAAGGATCGCAAAGCTGACCAAACACGGGAGACAAACGTTTCACTGAATATTTTCACCGGCAGGGAGGGCATGCAGTCCAAAACACAGCAGTGGAAAAAGATAATTGAACAGCGCTCACCTGCATTCGGCCACTCAGAAGCACAGACACAGCCCGGACCCAGCTGACATGAATTGTAGACAAAAAATTGAGAAATCCAGCTTCTGAAAAATGTGTCACTTTATTCCAACGTTAAAATCTCCACATACAGGGTAAAGCGTACAGGTTCTACGCGTTTTGGACCTAAAAAAACATAATAGTCCTTACTCATGACAACTATACTCTTTCTTCATTTTCTTTTCAGTATTAACAATAAAACCTTAGATGAATTCCCCCCACACACTGCCTTGACATAGTAATTTCCCCCCACACTGCCGCACAGTAGTAATTTCCCCCCTCACTGCCCTCACATACAAATTTTCTCCCACACTGCCCCATATAGTAATTTCCCCACACATAGTAATTACTCCTCCACTGTAGAAATATGCTGCACAGTAGTAATTTTCCCCCATACTGTCCTCTAGTGCCCCCCTTATCGCTAGTAATGTCTCCCAGTGCCCCCCTTCCGGCAAGTAATGTCCCCCACTGCCCCCTTACGGCCAGTAGTGTCCCCCCAGTGCCCCCTCTTATGGCCAGTAATGTCCCCCCAGTGCCCCCTTTATGGCCAGTAAGGTCTCTCCAGTGCCCCCTTTATGGCCTGTAATGTCCCCTCAGTGCCCCCTTATGGCCAGTAATGTCCTTCACTGCCCCCCTTATGGCCAGTAGTGCCTCCTTTACGGACAGTAATGTCCCACAAGTGCCCCCCATTTTCTGTGGCTCGGGTGCAGACCCATTCACTTCGATGGGGACATAGAAGATGCGGACAGCACTCCGTGTGCTGTCCGCATCCGTATGTCCGTATAAATAAAATAAATAAATATATATATATATATATATATATATATATACACACACACAATGAAATGGATATAGAACCAATGAAATGGATATAGAACTATACCTCTGTTTGACACTAATCTGGGTTTTCATGCCAGTCTCACATATGCTACATTTCCTCTCTTGTTTCCTGTTGGTGTCTAGAACAAGTATTCATTGTTACATAGCTGACACATCTATGGAGATTAAAACACTTATCACCATATAGTTTTATTGCCAACTAGATCAGCCCACTCAGTTTTATCTGTTCTTTCAGTTTGCTTTGAAACATACAATGCTGGTGAAGCGTTTTGGTTTTTTTTTTGTTGTTTTTTTTTCTTCTGTAACATTCTGTCAACAGATCAGTTTTTACTCCATTAACCCCTTAAGGACTCCTGGCGTACATGTACGGAGCTGGTGGACGTCACTTAAGGACCAGCGCCGGCAGGCTAATCGGGTAGGTGCAGGAGCTGTGCCCGCCAGATCAGCGACACGGACCCAGCAGTCACTGACAGCCATACCCCTGCTGCATATGCTGACATCAGTGAAAACACTGATGCCAGTGTATTAATCCCTTGTATGCCTCAGTCAAAGCTGACCGCGATATGCGGAGGGTACATGCAATGTATTACAATACAGGATGTAATACATTGTAGAGGGGATCAGACCCCAGAAGTTAAAGTCCCATAGTGGTACAATAATAAAAAGTAATAATAAAAAAGATATAGTTTCAAATAAAAAGAAATTAAATTTCCCTAAATAAAACACATAAGATTGTAAAAAAAGAATATAAAAAAAATTGAAAACCAGACATGTTGGGTATTGCCGCGTTCGTAATGACTGGCTCTATAAAAATATCACATAATCCACCCCCTCACCTGAACGCCGTAGAAAAAATAAGATAAAAATGTGCTAAAACAATAATTTTTTGGGCACTTTACATCACGAAAAGTGCCGCATCAAGCGATCAAAAAGGCGTATTCCCCCCCAAATAGTACCAATCAAACCGTCGGCTCCTACATAAAACAATCAGGCAAAAAAATAAAATAAAATATGGCTCTCAGAATATGGAGACAATAAAACATGTTTTTTGGTTTCAAAAATTTATTGTCTAAAACTTAAATAAATAAAAAAGTATACATATCAGGTATTGCCACATCCGTAACAAATGTCAGTAACAACCTGCTGTATAAAAATATCACATGATCTAACCCCTCAGGTGGGGTTAACTTTGTCAAAAAAGCAATTTTCTGGCACCTTACATCACAAAAAGTGTAATGCCAAGCGTTAAAAAAGTCATATGCACCCTACAATTACCAATAAATTACTACAATTACTACAAGTACCAATAAAACATTCATCTTATACAGAAAAAAAAGGAGGCCCTACATAAGACCCAAAACTATGGCTTTCAAAATATGGAGACACTAAAAAATAATTTTTTTCATAAAATGCTTTATTATGTAAAACTGAAACAAACAACCAAAAATAGTCATATTTGGTATTGTTGCGTCCGTAACAACCTGCTCTATCAACATAGAACTTGATCTAACCTGTCAGATGACCACTGTAAAAAAACTAAAAACAAAAACGGTGCCAAAGCAGCTATTTTTTGTTTCCTTACCTCACAAAAAGTGCAATATAGAGTAACCAAAAAACATATGTACCCTAAAATAGTACCAACAAAACTGCCACCTTATCCCATAGTTTTCCAAAATGGGGTCACTTTTTTGGAGTTTCTACTCTAGGGGTGCATCAGGAGGTCTTCCAATATGAAATGGCAACTTAAAATTATCCCAGTGAAATCTGCCCTCCAAAAACCACATGGAGCACCTTTCCTTCTGCACCCTGCTGTGTGCCCGTACAGCAGTTTACGATCACAAATCTGGGGGGGGGGGGGGTCTGTAAACTATAGAATCAGAGTAATAAATATTGAGTTTTGTTTGACTGTTAACCCTTGCTTTGTTAGCGGAAAAAAGTGGATTAAAATTGAAAATCTGCCAAAATCATCTACATTTTCCTTTAATTCTTGTGGAACACCTAAAGGGTTAACAAAGTTTGTAAAAATCAGTTTTGAATACCTTGAGTATTCTAAAATGGGTCCATTTATGGGTGGTTTTTTTATGTAAGCCCCACAAAGTGACTTTAGACCTGAACTGGTCCTTAAAAATTGGGTTTTGGAAATTTTCTAAGCCTTCTAACATCCTAAAAAATATGTACAAAATGATCCAAACATGAAGTAGACATATGGGAAATGTAAAGTAATAACTATTTTAGGAGGTATCACTATCTGTTTTAAAAGCAGAGACATAAAAATTTAGAAAATTGCTAATTTTTTGTAAGTTTGGTATTTCTATTTTATTTTTATAAATAAATAATGACATATTTTGACTCAAATTTACCACTATCATGAAGTACAATATGTGACGAGAAAATATTCTCAGAATGGCTTGGATAAGTAAAAGAGTTTTAAAGTTATCACCACATAAAGTGACACATGTCAGATTTGCAAAAAAAATGGCTGGGTCATGAAGGGGTTAAACCACCCCTTCATGCTTGCTCGATGAATCTTAACTAAGCACAGAGTAGTTGCTGCCCTCTTCCCCCACATATTGCTATCAGAATTAGGGCTCATGCGCACGTATATTCTTTCCGTGTACGTTCTGTTTTTTTATACGAAACCATTCATTTCAATGGGTCCACACAAAAAAAAGAATTTACTCTGTGTGCATTCTGTTTCTGTATGTCTGTATTTCCGTTCCGCAAAAAAATAGAACATGTCCTATTATTGTCCGCAATATGGACAAGAATAGTACTATTCTATCAGGGACCAGCTGCTATGTTCCGCAAAATACAGAATGCACACGGACGTCATCAGTATTTCTTGCGTATCCGTTTTTTGCAGAATACATACGGTCATTTGCATTAGCCCTTAGGCATTATTCACATTAATACACCAAGTCGGTCAGTATATCTTCGTAGGAGATGGACCTAGTGACTGTTGTAATGGTGTTCAGGTCCATGTTCAGTGAGCTATGGACCAGAATAGTGCATATTAATTTTTCAACATGAACCCCTTGAGGCCGATGTGCTTTCTATGTGCAGCTCATTGTATACAGGGACAGCATGTGGACATATTACATTCATTATATTTGTATGAAAAAGACCTTTAAAATGGTTGTCTAACTTCTGCAAATAGCATTCATCATTGTAGACAAAGTTGATACAAGGCATTTACTAATGTTGCATAGTATAATATTGCTATGGGTACCCTTAGGCTAGGTCTACACGACGACATTTGTCGCGCGACAAAAAGTCGCGCGACAGATAGGGCGCAACAGTTGTCGCGCGACATTTTGTTGCACCAATGTCGCGCGACAATTTTTATAATGGCAGTCTATGGTGTCGCACTGCAACATGCGACATGTTGCGACTGCGACGCGACAGTCGCAGAAAAATCCATCTTGAATGGATTTTCTGCGACTGTCGCGTCGCAGTCGCAGCATGTCGCATGTTGCAGTGCGACACCATAGACTGCCATTATAAAAATTGTCGCGCGACATTGGTGCAACAAAATGTCGCGCGACAAATGTCGTCGTGTAGACCTAGCCTTACCAGATACTAACAATCTGTAGCACTGCCTGCCTGCTACATCCAGGCACTAAAATAAATGCAAATAAAACTATGTATACGGCTGGAAAACAGTAATATCAATACATTTAACCTGTTAAGGACAAAGAGCGTACCTGTACGCCCTGATGTCCTGGTACTTACGGACACGGGGCGTACAGGTACGTTCTGTGTAGTTCCAATCCGTAGGGACCGCTGTATGGAAGGGGTTTACAGGTAGGGAGCTCCCTCGGCAACACCAAGCGATCAAAAAGGCGTATGCCCCCCACAATGGTGCCAATATAACAGTCACCTCATCTCGCAAAAAATAATACCATACATAAGACAATCGGGGGGGGGGGGGAACCTATGGCTCTCAGACTATGCAGACACTAAAATATGATTTTTTATTGTTTCAAAAATGATATTGTGTAAAACCTAAATAAATAAAAAAAAGTATACATATTAGGTATCGCTGCGTCCGTAAGAACCTGCTCTATAAAAATAGCACATGATCTAACCTGTCAGATGAACATTGTAAATAATAAAAACGGTGACAAAACAGCTATTTTTTGGCAAATTTTCAATTTTAATACATTTTTTCTCCCGTAACACAGCAAGATTTAACAGCCAAACAAAACTCAATATTTATTGCCTGATTCTGTAGTTTACAGAAATGCCCCAGAAATGTGGTTGTAAATTGCTGTATGGCCCCACGGCAGGGCACAGAAGGAAAGGAAGGCCATACGGTTTTTGGAAGGCAGTTTTTTTCTGGACTGGTTTTTTGACACCATGCCCCATTTTAAGCCCCCCCCCCCCCCCCCCCCGATGCATCCCTAGAGTAGAAACTCCAAAGAGTGACCCAATTTAAGAAACTACACCCCTCAAGGTATTCAAAACTGATTTTACAAACTTTATTAACCCTTTAAGTGTTCCACAAGAGTTAATGGCAGATGGAGATGAAATTTCATCATTTCTATTTTTTTTTACTTTGCCTCACAAAAAGTGTAATATAGAGCAACCAAAAATCATATGTACCCTAAAATAGTACCAACAAAACTGCCACCTTTCCAAAATGGGGTCACTTTTTGGAGTTTCTACTCTAGGGCTGCATCAGGGGGACTTCAAATGGGACATGGTGTCAAAAAAACAGTCCAGCAAAATCTGCCTTCCTTTCCTTCTGCACCCTGCTGTGTACCCGTACAGCAGTTTATGATTTTATGTCCATTGAACTGGACATTTGCATTCAAAACACTAAGTTCACCTATAAAGGTTAGAGTGCATTTTAGGTTAATTCTGAAAGTTCACCCACAAACCAAATATCCCTAACTTTTTGTGAGTAGTGTGTGTGTGTGTGTGTGTGTGTGTGTGTATGTATGTGTGTGTGTGTATATATATATAGTGAAAATATGACCAACCAGTATTGAAAATGGGTGCTAGCTCCAATTGAAAGGCTTACCCAAAATATGAAACTGTAAAGCAGAGCAGCACTCCAAAATTCAAAATTATGGTAAAAAGGATGGGTTTATTCACCCATAAGTGACATATATTTATATATATATATATATATATATATATATATATATATTAGGGCTGCACGATAAATCGAAAAAGTAATCGAATCGCGATAATCGGCAAATGCGATATGGCGATTTGGCCGACCGGAAAATGCCGCGATTATTTAAGGGGCCCTGGGCACATAACTGCCTTTTGCGTGTAAAGTGTTTTACTAGTGTGTGTGGGTGAAACAATCTCTCTCCTAACAGGTCCGACCTCTGTACTCACTCTGAATGCAATGCTCTGCAGCGAGCGGCAGCGAGGTGGCGGCCGGCGCGTGACTGACGTCACTTAGTAACGCTCCTCCCACTTCAGGAAGCAGGAGCGTTACTAAGTGACGTCAGGCGCCGGCCGGCCAGCTCGTGTAAAGTGTTTTACTAGTGTGTGTGGGGGTGAAACAATCTCTCCCCTAACAGGTCCGGCCTCTGTACTCACTCTGAATGCAATGCTCTGCAGCAAGCGGAAGCGAGGTGGCCGGCCGGCGCGTGACTGACGTCACTTAGTAACGCTCCTCCCACTTCAGGAAGCATGAGCGTTACTAAGTGACGTCAGTCACGCGCCGGCCGGCCACCTCGCTGCCGCTCACTGCAGTGCATTGCATTCATAGTGAGTACAGAGGCCGGACCTGTTAGGAAAGAGAGTGTTTCACCCCCCCACACACACACTAGTAAAACACTTTACACACAAAGGGCAGTTATGTGCCCAGTTTAGGACACATGAGGGGGACCAGCATAAGATGCTATATGTCTTAAGCTGGCCCCCCTCCTGGCCCTATGTGTCCTCCACACATCCCCTATAACAGTGCCATCCACAGGTCCCCCATAAGTGTCCTCCACAGGTCCCCCATAAGTGTCCTCCACAGGTCCCCCATAAGTGTCCTCCACAGGTCCCCCATAAGTGTCCTCCACAGGTCCCCCATAAGTGTCCTCCACAGGTCCCCCATAAGTGTCCTCCACAGGTCCCCCATAAGTGTCCTCCACAGGTCCCCCATAAGTGTCCTCCACAGGTCCCCCATACGTGTCCTCCACATGTCCCCCATAAGTGTCCTCCACAGGTCCCCCCATAAGTGTCCTCCACAGGTCCCCCATAAGTGTCCTCCACAGGTCCCCCATAAGTGTCCTCCACAGGTCCCCCATAGTGTCCTCCACAGGTCCCCCATAACAGCGCCCTCCACAGGTCCCCCATAACAGCGCCCTCCACAGGTCCCCCATAACGGAGCCCTCCACAGGTCCCCCATAACGGAGCCCTCCACAGGTCCCCCATAACGGAGCCCTCCACAGGTCCCCCATAACGGAGCCCTCCACAGGTCCCCCATAACAGAGCCCTCCACAGGTCCCCCATAACAGCGCCCTCCACAGATCCCCCATATAACAGCGTCCTCCACAGATCCCCCATAAAACAGCGTCCTCCACTGATCCCCCATATAACAGCGTCCTCCACTGATCCCCCATATAACAGCGTCCTCCACTGATCCCCCATATAACAGCGTCCTCCACTGATCCCCCATATAACAGCGTCCTCCACAGATCCCTCATATAACAGCGTCCTCCACAGATCCCTCATATAACAGCGTCCTCCACAGATCCCCCATATAACAGCGTCCTCCACAGATCCCCCACAACACAGCGTCCTCCACAGATCCCCCACAACACAGCGTCCTCCACAGATCCCCCACAACACAGCGTCCTCCACAGATCCCCCACAACACAGCGTCCTCCACAGATCCCCCATATAAACAGCGTCTTCCACAGATCCCCCACAACACAGCGTCCTCCACAGATCCCCCACAACACAGCGTCCTCCACAGATCCCCCATATAACAGCACCCTCCACAGATCCCCCACAACACAGCGTCATCCACAGATCCCCCATAACTATGTCATACCCAGCCGCGTCAGCGGCTCATATGGGAAAATCCAAGCAAATAGACCTCTAGCACAATTCCTTTAAAATATCGCATCGCATATCGTTATCGCAATTTTTAGGGCCCTAATCGCAATCGCACAAAATTCCCATATCGTGCAGCCCTAATATATATATATATATATATATATATACACTGTCCTTTCCACTATCAGGCCCTGTACTTTTCATCCTCACATGAAAAGGTTACCTTTTTCCAGTTTATTATGTGCCTTAAAATGGCCCTATTATGTTCCAACTCACACATTTTTATATATTTTTTTTTCTTGCCAATTTTTTTATTTTTTTGTAAAAAGCACCACAAAATTCATGCATTCATTCATACATACATGTTTTACACCACACCCAGAGCTTGCTGTGGTTTAAAAAAAAAACAAACAAACAAGAAATTGTCTTAAAATGCCACAACAAAAAAACGCATTGTTTGTAGCGCATTTTATGATTTCCTATTGGCCAACATGTCTCATCTGGCAGGATGGTTTTTCCTCCAGAAAACAATGTAGACAAAATATATGATGTTAGAAAAAAACAGAGGGGGAGATTTATGAAGACTTGATCTCTCTCTCTCTCTGTGCTCGCGTGAGATGCTCCTAATCTTAGTTAGGCGTATCTGTGCCCTACGCCAGCCAGGGATTGGCGCAAACTTCAGCTATAACTTCCAACAGCCCTTTCCCTCCTTCTAAACCCTGCCCCTTTCCTCTCCACTTCTGAAAAATGTTGAGGAGCCTAAAAAGTCGCACATTATGGCATACATATGATGTCTCCATAATTTGCGACTTTGCTACACCACAGTTGTAGCGTAAACCCTTTAATAAATGCCCCTCAATTTAAAAAACACCCTAAAACCGCTTTAGTTACAAGTGATGCAAACAGCTGCCATTGCTGAGTTAAAACTGTTACTACCGTACTTACCCACTTATTGCTTTGGGAGTTTTTTGTCTAGTTTTTTGGGACACCTAGGACAGCTGTTACGTTGTCCTTTTCCATTTTTGCGATGTGTAACTGCTTTCTCTAGTTTACATGACTAGTTTGGCTAAAGAGTAGCAGGCTCTGCCATTTTTAATCCATCTGCTCTTTCTTTCTTACAGGGAGAAACAGAAGAGGCCTCCTCACATGAATCTGAAGAGGACTAGACAGCAACCCACATTCATTTCTACCTCAAAAAGCAGTTGGGTTTCTAAGGTTCAGAATCAGTCCCTTCAGTTTATCTGGATCTCAGAAATGAAGATGCTGCCGTGACCACTTAATTTGTACCACCACCATCTCTCCTCTACTTGTCTATGGGCAAGAAACAAAGCCACCCAACCTCTATAAGAACTTTCAGTTCATAATCATTTCACTGTCCCAGTTTTAGCGCTGAGAAAAAAAAACTGCTGTAAAACAGGGATACAGATAAATGGTAAAAAAAAAAAAATTAATGCTGTTTTTTTCGTAACCTACTAATTAGTAATAAGTTGGACTGACATTCTTGTATCGGGATTAGTTTTTGCCACTCACTGAACTGCATATATGTAAGGATACTTGTAACATATTGTGTGTTAAAATGGGCATTGAACTGAGAACTTGGTGCATATCCCTGTGTAGACCACACCCGCTAACATTCTAATATGATAAGCCCCCCTCCCCCATAGAACACCAAAGACTGGGGATTCTGTTCCCCAAAACCTCAGCTACATTTTTCTTACAGCAAGAGATTGCTATTTCATTTATATTTTCCATGGCTCATGATATAAATATGGGATAATACTCATGCCAGATAATACTGTTTAAACTATTTATCTTTAAAACTATGTAGTTTTATATAGGTTTTCTTTTTCTCAAGGTACCATGAATATTCTTTCCCGCCATTAGATTCCTGCTTTTGCAAGGGTATAATACACTTTTCATTTTGGAGATCTCATAAAAGATATCAAGTGTATTGAAGAGGGGACAGTATTTTTTATACTGTATACTTTTATACTGTATTTTTTACATTATAGACATTAGGAGGCCAAGATGCAAATATATATGCCCGTACCTGTTCAGAAGCATGAATAAAATCATATAATGCATCTATGCAATAGGGTCATGTATAAGTAGTAATGCAAAGGAAAACAATTTCAGCTCTGAAGGCTGAAAAATCATCTCCATAGGTTGCATTGCAGTTTTCTCTTTTTTAAAATTTTAATTTTATTGTGAACAAGAAACAGCACAAATACAACAAGATAAATGAACTTATGGATTAACAATGGCTATTCAACTACAGTAAGATCATGGGGGAAGTTTTATCAAAATGGTGCATGGAAAATTAGAAGAATAAGATTTCTTTGCTTTCTTTTTGTTTTCTAAAGGGTCTCTGAAAAGTGATAGCAGGAATATGATTCTTGCTATGAGCAATGGCTCCACAATTCTTTGCACTCTTTTGGATAAATGTTCCCGTTTTGTATATATCATATAAGAGTACAATTGTATAGAGAATAGCTAAACTTAGTTTTTTTACATGACCCTTTTGTCTGGATCTGTTATAAAAACAAATGTAGAATAATGCTTGCACAAAAAGGGCTTAGAGGTTGCTGGAATTCAACAAGATAGTAAGAAACCACTATTTTTCTATAAAAGTAGGACTTTTATAGTCCGCATCATGGCATACACACTTTAAGGGCTCATCCACATAACACGGATACCAGCCGTGTTACATTTTGCAGAACAGCCATCCCTATAATAAAAAAATACTATTCTTGTCCGCAATTGTGGACAAGACTAGGACATGCTCTATCTTTTTTGTGGGGCAGTGGAACAGAAGTACGGATGCAGACAGCACACAGTGTTCTGTCTGCATCCATTACGTAAAAATGCGAAATGATGCAGGCACGTAAATACAGTCGTGTGAATGAGCCCTAAGAGTCATAGGCTACATGTCTATCATGCTGTATGTGACCATGTTGATGCACCAGCATAGTTCTAAAAATAAGAGTCCTTGCATATACTTTAATCAACCATAACATTAAAACCACCTGTCTAACATTGTGTAGGTCTCCCAAGCACAGCCAAAGCAGCGGTTGCAAGATGGACTCCACAAGACCTCTGAAGTTGTCAGCAGATACTTTAAATCTTATAAGTTGCTAGGTGGGGCCTCCATGGATATGACTTGTTTTTCCAGCACTTCCCACAGATGCTCGATCATATTAAGATCTGGAAAATTTGGGGTTCAAGTCAAGACATTAAACCCTTACACCATTTTCCTCCTAAAAGCAGTCACTGCCATTATGAAATACCATTAGGGGTTTACTTCTTCTGCAGCAATGTTTAGGTAGATGGTACATGTCAAATTAACATCCACATGAATACCAGGATCCTTTGTTTCCTAGCAGAACATTATGTAGACTCTCACACTCAAGTCAAGACATTAAACCCTTACACCATTTTCCTCCTAAAAGCAGTCACTGCCATTATGAAATACCATTAGGGGTTTACTTCTTCTGCAGCAATGTTTAGGTAGATGGTACATGTCAAATTAACATCCACATGAATACCAGGATCCTTTGTTTCCTAGCAGAACATTATGTAGACTCTCACACTGCCTCATTCTTTACATGGTGTGTCTTGGTTCCACTTCTTCCCTAACAAAGCAACATATGCAAACCCAACAGTGTACATGATGCAGAAGAAATATGATTGATAAGACCAGGCCACCTTCCTCCAATGTTTATTGTGCCCATTGTAGGTACTTCCATATGTGGGTAGGAGTGAGCATGGGCCCTCTGACACCTTTGTATCATAACCAGCCTTTTCTGTTTTCAGAAATTTGTGCTACCCTAGCTTTTATAAGGGATCAGACCAAATGGGTAACGTTTTGCTCAACAAGAGCATCATTGAGTCTTGGATACCCATGACCGCATCACCAGTTCAATGGTTGTCCTTCCTTGGACTGCTTTTTGGCAGGTACTGTACTAACCACTCCATACAAAGAACACCTGCCATTTTGAGGGTGCTCTAACCCGGTTCTGTAGTCATCGCCAATCTAACCCTTGTCCAAGTCACTTAGATCCTTCTAGTTGCCCATATATCCTGATTTCAACACATCAGCTAAGTAACAGACTGCTCCCTTTGCATCTAGTTTATTCTATCTCGTTATGGATCCCATTATCACAATATAATCATTTATTAACTTCACTGGTTTTATTGTTATGGCTGATCTTTGTATATAGCTTTTACTAGTTGTGCTTGTATAATGTAATTTGCATATTAGGGATTCTACCCCTAAATATTGTACTTCTATTGCAGGATTTATTACACTTATGGATTTGGTATTTGCAGGTTTGCTTAAAAGGGTCTACAGTTACTATAAGTATTCTCTTATCCACTGGTTAATAGCTAGCTAACTGATCGGTGGGGGATCACTCGCTGGGATCACCATCGATCCCAAGAACAGGGGTCCCTTACCCATTATAATAGGGCGTCAGGTCACTGTATGCACCCTGCCGTTCCATACATTCTGTATGGGACTGCCACAAATAGCTAAGTACACTATCTTCAGCAGTCTCTTAGAGAATGTATAAACTATGCTCGACCTTCTGCTTCATTAGGACAAGGGCTCAGTACCCTGTTCCTGGGATCAATGGTGGTTCCAGCGGTTGGAACCCTCTGACCAGTTAGTTATTCCCTATGCAGTTACAGTGGAAACCAGTTTACATACACTATATAAAAATACACATATGCATGTTTTTCTCAATATCTGACATAAAATCAGAATAAACATTTCCTGTTTTTGGTCAATTAGGATTACCATAATTATTATTGTTTTGCCAAATACCAGAATAATGAGAGAGAGAATGTTTTAAGGCATTTTTATTACTTTTTGCAAAGTCAAAAGTTTACATACATTTCATTAATGTTTGGTACCATTGCCCTTATACTGTATTACTTGGGTCAAACGTTTTGGATATCTTTCCACAAGCTTTTTACAATAGTTGGTCGGAATTTGGAACCATTCCTCCTGACAAAACTGGTGTAACTGAACCATGTTTGTTGGTCGCCTTCCTCGCACCTGCCTTTTCAGCTTTGCCCATACATTTTCAATAGGATTGAGATCAGGGCTTTGTGATGGCTACTCCAAAACATTGACTTTGTTATCCTTAAGCCACTTTGTAACCAGTTTGGCAGTATGCTTCGGGTCATTGTCCATTTGGTAGACCCATTTCCGCCCAATTTTAACTTCCTGGCTGATGTCTTGAGATGTTGCTTCAGTATTTTCACATAATCTTCTTTCTCTATTTTATGAAGTGCACCAGTCCCTCCTGCAGCAAAACAACCCAACAACATGTTGCTGCCACCCCCGTGTTTCACAGTTGGGATGGTGTTCTTAGTCTTCCAAGCTTGGTCATTATGGCCAAAAAGTTCAATTTTAGTGTCGTCAGACCACAGGACATGTCTCCAAAAATGTAGGTCTTTGTTCCTGTGTGCATTTGCAAGCATTAATCTGGCTTTTTTTTATGTTTCTTTTGGAGTATTGGCTTCTTCCTGGCAGAGTGGCCTTTCAGCCCATGTTAATACAGTACTCGTTTCACTGTGGATATTGACACAATCTTACCACCTTCCGCCATCAACTTCACAAGGTCTTTTGCTTTTGTTCTTGGGTTGACATGCACTTGTTGGACCAAAGCACGTTTATCTCTGGGACACAGAACCCTTTCTTAGTGGCACGACGGCTGGACATTCCCATCTTGTTTGTACTTGCGTGTAATTGTTTGTACAGATGAACGAGGCACCTTCAGGTATCTTGAAATTACACCCAAGGTTGAGCCAGACTTGTGCAAGTCCACAATTCTCTTCCTGATATCTTGGCTGATTTCTTTGGACTTTTCCATGATGCTACACAAAGAAGCAGTGTATTTCAGGTGTGCATTTAAATACATCCACAGGTGTGTCTCTAATTAAAGGGGTTGTGGAGTTCCGGTGACGTACCGGGCTCTCCTTCTGCTGCCAAGCGGCACTAATGGGCAGGCTTTAGCGCTGCCTTAGCCTGTAAGACTCCAAAAAATGTATTTGCCCTGCTCAATTCAGCTCAGGTCAAAGGAGAGCATCGGAGCATGAAATGCTCTGGTGCTCTTGTCAGGGGAGCTGCCTGGGTGAAATTCTGGGTATGTCCAGGTTCAGCTCTGAACCCGGACAACCCCTTTAACTCAGATGTTGCCAACAAACCTAACAGAAGCTTCCAAACACATGACATCGTCATATGGGCAGTTCAGAATTGTTTAAAGGCATAGTAATCTTAGCAAAAAGTAATAAAAGTGCCTTAATACATTCTCTCTCTCATTATTCTGGCATTTGGCAAATAATAATTATGGTAATCCTAATTGACCAAAAACAGGAAATGTTTATTCAGTTTTTTTTGGTTACTTAAAGTCTTCGCCAATGCAAATGGTAAATGAAAGCTGAAAGAAACCTCTACAGCAGCAAATGGAGCAGATTTACTAAAGCTTTTACATCCCTTTGTGGTATAAAAAAAATCTCAACTTATAGTGCATTCCATACTCTCTGTGCTGGGTGGAGCTTAGCTCCAGGGGCATGGCCTTCCTACGCCCAGCGGATTTATACCAGACAGCTAGAAAATGCAAAGAGAAGCCTGTGCCTCCTAATAAATTTGCTGCATCTCACTTCAGTGTCATTTTTACTAAGAACGGCATAGGTAATACCAATCTTTGTAAATCTGCCCCTTTCTGTACATTGCTCTTATACCATGCATAGCTCAATGAAAATCGGGGTCATATATTTAACAGTACATGCGTATCCCCAGAGTCTGCCCTTCCCACAGACGTTTTACTCCGCTCACTACTCATGACTACCTCTGATTTTCACAGATGCCTGCAGCCAATACTTTCAATGCTGCTACACTCAGTACATTGCAGAGCTCTGCAACAGAGCAGTTAGATGTTCCCTGTTTGCATTTTGTATCAACTTAACACAGTAAGACCATTATTATGCAAGCAGTATCATTGTCTCACCTTGAATATGTTTTTTTATTTTTATTTCAGCTTTGTATTTAGATTTCTGTATAATGTACTGTTAACTTGAATATATTTTTGTACTGAATTCTTTTAGGTTTTTAAGGATAATCATTCTGATATTACACAATACAGAACATTCTTGTCCTCATGTTGAGATATTTCTGTCCATATTTGTACCTCAGATTTATATTGTTAAAGGAAAATGGACTGATTGCTAAAAGAAACAACTGTACCTCCGTTTTTTTAAAGGAACAAATCATTACCATTAGATAATTTGTAAATAATTTAGGACTGCAGTTAATCCCTAACCAAAGTAGTAGAACATCGTACTAAGTAAACACATATGTGGGTCCATGTTTGATATTGCCTTAGTCTACTTTCTCACTCGTGTTTTGGCTTTCCGTTTGTGAGCTCCGTTCAGGGCTCTCACAAGCGGTCCAAAACGGATCAGTTTGCATTCTAATGCATTCTGAATAGAAAAGGATCCGCTCAGAATGCATCAGTTTGCCTCAGTTCAGTCTCCATTCCGCTCTGGAGGCGGACACCAAACTGCTGCTTGCAGCATTTTGGTGTCCGTCTGAGGAAACAGAGACAAATGGATCCGTCCTGGCACACAGTGTAAGGCAATGGGGATGGATCCATTTTTACTGACACAATCTGGCACAATAGAAAACGGTTCTGTCCTCCATTGACTTTCAGTGGTGTTCAAGACGGATCTGTATTAGCTATGTTACAGATAATACAAACGGATCCGTTCTAAACGTGTGCAGACGGTTGTATTTTCTGAACGGATGCAGACGGATCCGCACAAAATGCGAGTGTGAAAGTAGCCTTAATCAGTACTTGAGAGCTGAAAGCAGTGTCCTGTTGTAGCACGCTTTTTGTTATCTAGTGTCTTCTAGTGAAAACCTTCAAAGAAACTTGAAGCTTTGTAGGCGGGAAAATGCAAGCTTGGCTTTTGCATAATGCAATCATAAGTATGTGTTTAATGTAGTGGGTTGAAATGTATTTTCATGTATTTTACACAAATGTGATTTTATATTGTTTCATTAAGATGTATTGTAAATTCTCAAGTAGAGTTTTTATTCTGTTTGTTTAGCCAGTATTTACACGTTCTTAACATTGTATTAATAACTGGGCAAGAGCGAGTTCCTCAGGAGTGTCAATGCAGTTTGGAATTGGTCATTTTGGCAGACTTGCAATCACTCTGTTTGCTAAAACACAGCTTGAGAAGGGCATGGTTCTAAAGAACGTGCTCAAACTCTCAAGTGGAAAAGTCTAGTGGAAAGGTCATGTTACAGATAACTCCAGTCATATCCTCCCCAAAAAATGGCAGTCCAATTGGATTTGATCATAATGATATTTCCATCATGCTCAGTTTTACAGAATCATCTCCACCAAAACATCCAATATGTTTCATCCTTTATAACGACAAAGCACATATTCACACTGTGCCTCATTCTGCGTGTACTTTTTAAATGTAATATTACCTCAAAGGACACAGAGGAATATGCACAGTCAGTGATCCCTAAGATAGATTGGCTACATTCACGTGACATGTGAACCTTTGTCCTGCAAACTTTGGGGGGAGGGGGATTTATGAAACTAAAATATTACCCATAGCAACCGATCACATTTTTCATTTTGAAAGATGTACTGTGCTTGTTTGCTATGGGCAATAAAGAGAGTTTTGGTTTTAAAAGTTTCAGAAATCTACTCTTTTGTCCTTTACTCCATTAAAGCACATTTGCCAAAGTGATGAATAGCCAGCGTCCTGTCTATATGTTGCGTGAGAATATGACACAGAAAATTATCTTTTTTTTCCTTTAGCAACTATTCACAATGCAACTTTGATATATATATTTTTTGAGCATTATAAGAATGACAATTGTGTTATCTTCTGTTTTTTTAAGTGTTGTAAGATGATGTGATCCATAAAAAAGCTTGATCATGAAAAGTAATTTTTCACTTTGTGTTTCCCATAAGGCCTCATGCACATGACTGTATTTTCAGTCCTCATCCGTTCCCCATTTTCCTGCAGATCAGATGCAGATCCATTCATTATTTAAAACAAAAAACATGCCCTATTCTTGTCCATATTACGGACAAGTATAGGACAATTCTATTATGACCAGGACATTTGGTTCCGCAAAATGCGGAACGCAAGTGGCTGGTATTCGTGCTTTGCTCAATTTGCAGACCGCTAAAACGGCTACAGCCGTGTGCATGAGCCCTAAAAGAAAGAAAGAAAAATGTCAACTTTATGCTGGTGTCACACACAGGTTTTTTCTGGCATTTTGCAGGTTTTTTTTGTTTGTTTTTTACACACAAAAATGCTAGATTCAGATGTTGCATGAAAGTCTGTGAAAATATATGCAGGACAAACAGGTGTTTTTGTAGTGACGTTTTTACCTATTGAGGTGTGTTTTTTTTGTCAGTGTCATTTTATTAATATTGCAAAATGCTCAGGAGCTTACATTTTTTGTCTAGCATTGTCCCATATTATCAATTCTTTTTTACAATGTTTCAAAAAACAAAAACATGTGTTGGCTTATTTTAATGAAGTTTTTATATGGCGTTATTTTTTATTTTTTAACCAATGGTTTCCCATACAGCTCTACAGAGAAAGTGACATTACAAGGAGCACATACTTAAAAAAAAAAAAAATGGACAAAAATGCTGATCAAGTCAGGCTCTTTTTAGTCTTTTTCATTGGCCAAAAGAAAAAAAAATGACAGTAACAAAACCATGTGTGAAGAAACTGTTAGGCCAGTTTGACTTGAATTCTAGTGATCACTGACATGTGAGGACCTGGCCCTGTGTGCTTACTGCTGAGGCACTGAGGAGCTCATATCTCTGTGGCACCAATTGTATTTTCTATGTTTTTAGTACAATCAGATAAAGACATTACTACCTCTTAGGGCTTACTATACCTCATTTTTCAGACTGAACAAAAGCAGCTGGTGGCCATCCAAACAGATAGAACATTATAAATTTTTATGCATATAGTTTATTTTTGTGGGAGATAAATTTTATAAGACTGTTCTTTGCTGTTCTTGGTCACCTTTATACAAGACTGGACATTTTACTTTTCAGTCCATCCTTCAACATTATTTTGATGGTGGAGGGGAGCAAAAGTATCAAAATGCTTCACTGATGTTTGTCTTTATTCTTATTCTGAGTGTCCTCTAACCTTTGCCTTGCTCTGTTCATAGACCTCATGTCTGTGATTGTACTTCAAATTGCTTGCTTGTTGAACATATTTCTTTAATGTTTGTTTAGCACAATAAATATAATAGCCTCTGTTATCCGTATGTCATCTGTGGCATTTTTATTTTCTAAACGATCAATGAATGGGTATATGAAAATATATTGGAAATATTCTCGAGCCACATTGTAAAATGACCTGTACAGACCTTCTCTCAGATGAGAAGTGTATACAGTTGTATTCAGTCTAGGCCTAGGTTATTTAAGGGGTGGGGAAAATGTGTTTTTTTATTATTGTTTAAAGGTCCAGAAAGGGTTAAAAATAACCATTATTCAAAACTTCTCAGGTCCCCGCTGCTCTCTATTGGCTCGACACAGAAAATGGTTAGAAATGCTCGCTCTGCCAAGTTAAAAATTTCAAAATTGCATTATCGGAGCTCAGAAAAACTCTAGAAGATCTATTTTGAGTATAGTTACATTACCTATAGTGATGTAGTTGAACGTATAGGCTCTAGGTTTTAATACAAACAATGCATTTATCTACAGTTACACAACTTTTTTAGAAAATTTGAGAGAATCTCTCAGGCAAGATTCATTTTTCAATTCAAATTCAAAGCCTAAAATAACGTTGACTGGTATATGCTGATCAATTTAGCAAATTTACATTTTGCTTTGGTGTACTTCACAAGAATCAGAGTGAAAGCAATGCAAAAATTAGAGCAAAATTGCATCTTAGGGTACTTTCACACTAGTGTTATTCTTTTCCGGTATTGAAATCCGGTAAAGGGTCTCAATTCCGGAAAAAAACACTTCTGTTTTGTCCCGATGCATTCTGAATGGAAAGAAATCCGCTCTGTATGCATCAGGATGTCTTTCCTGATGCATACAGAATTATCGCACTTGCCAAATCCAGCATTCGTTTCCATTGAAATGTATTTATGCCGGATCCGGTACCAAGTGATTCTGAAATTGCTGCATCACGAATCCGGTTTTCCAGTCTGCACATGTGCAGTTCTTTCTAGCTGTGAAAAAATTTAATACCAGATCCGTTATCCCGGATGATACTGGAAAGACGGATCCGGTATTTCAATGAATAAGTCTAACGGATCTGGAGCTGGAAAAAAATATATCCGTTTGCATACGGATTTCCATATCCGGCAGGCAGTTCCGGCAACTGAACTGCCTGCCGGATTCTAAAAATGCTAGTGTGAAAGTACTCTTAAAGATGTGTAACATTAATAGAAAATGGATCTACAACTGCTTCTATTTTTTTCTTTTCTTGTTTCCATTTCTTTATTGAAAATTAAACATGGATGAACATGGCACAGATGATATGACATTCAGATTTCCATTAGTCAAGGCAAAGGCCTAACATTCTGGGAATGTTTTATACAGACAGATCTTCTTAGTTTCCAAAAGAATGTAAGAAAATCAAAAGTTACAAAATAAATCTATCAGAGAAATGTATATAATTTATAATAATAAAATACCTGTATGAGTGCGCTGTGTCCATGTGTGTAACCAGTTTTGCACTGGGCATACGCGGAGTCCAATCAGGACACACGGACACAAGCGCTACACACAAGTTTACCTGCAAGGTGTCACCCTCTAGGCAGGCCACAGTTCCCCCGCCACCATCCGCTCCTGCCACAGCTCCCACGCCGCCTTTCCCTCCTGCCACAGTTCCCCCGCCACCAAGCCAGTGCGTATGTGCTGCCTTTGGCGCATGGAGTGTGGTCTGTGCGGGCAGTGCGGACGGCATATGGGGTGGGGGCGGCATTGATCGGCCGGAGCGCGGTGATGATTGTTCTAAGCTCAGGCCAATTCTAGCGCCTGTTATTGTAACAGGCATAATGTCTAGTATATATATAATATATAAAGCTGAGTGTATGTGTGTGTATGTATGTCCGCTAAAAGACATTGCATTTACAATCACGAAATTTGGTACATCAGGTGTCTGGGAAAGTTTTAGATCAGGTCCCAGCATTTCTAGCACGTACCGTTCCTGAGATAGTCCCAAAAAATGCAAATATGGCACATCACATGACCTACATTAGCCAATAGAAGCCTGCAGGTCTTTCTCTTCATATTCTAACTTCATATCCCAACTGCCATACACACGGTCACATGTCCCTTATCAGCCAATAGAAGCTCACAGGTCCTTAGTCTCCACACACAGTTTTACACCAGGTTTCCATAACAACCCAGCCATTTTTCTTCACTGCTGCAGGCCAGCTTTAAACGGGCAGGGCACTGTGGATGACACTGTTAAGGGATCGGAGTGTTGTGGAGGTCACATTTCAGGGCCAGGTAAGGTGGCCTTAAAAGACGGACTTAAGCTCTGCCCCCAGGTCCCACTGAGCTACGACCCCTCCCGCTCTGCAGCTGAAAGGGATTGAAAAAATGAAGGTAAAAATCAACTTCTGTCAGCTGCAGGGGTGGGAAGTACGGTGATTTTCTCCCTGCAGCTCACGCTCAGACAGCACAGTGCTGCTGTCTGAGAGTGAGCTGTTCAAAAGAACATCCCTGGCCCTGCTCCAGATGGAGGACAGGGAGTCTGAAAGCCGGACTGTCCGGCCTAAAACCAGACCTCTGGCCACTCTAGGGGCAGGCTGCTGTGGAGGTCACAGTTAAGGGGACGGTCCACTATGGAGGTCAGTGTTAAGGGGCAGATTGCTGTAGAGGCCACTGTTAAGGGAGTGGGTTGTTGTGGAAATCACTGTTAAGGAAATGGGGTACTGTAAAGGTCACTAATAAAGGGGCTGCCACTGTGGAGGTCACTGTTAAATTGGAGGGTGCTGTGGATGTTACTGTTAAGGGGGCAGGTCGATGTGGAGGTCACTGTTAAAGGGGTGGAGTACTGTAGATGTCACTGTTATAGTAGATATTGTCAATATCTTTTTAACGACACACAAACATTAAATGAAATAGATTAAATATACCCGTGCAAAGCCGGGTCCTTCTGCTAGTACATATATATATATATATTTGTACAGTGCCTTGCAAAAGTATTCACCCCCCCCCCTTGAATTTTTTTGTATTTTGTTACATTACAGCCTTAAGTTCAATGTTTTGTTAATCTTTATTTTATGTGATGGATCAGAACACAATAGTCTAAGTTGGTGAAGTGAAATGAAAAATGAAAAATATATAAATAAAACTATTGTTTAGAAATAGAAAACAGAAAATTGACATTTGCTTATGTATTCACCTATTTTGTTAGGAAGCCCATAAAAAGCTCTGGTGCAACCAATTACCTTCAGAAGTCACATTAGTGAAATGATGTCCACCTATGTGCAATCTTAGTGTCACATGATCTGTCATTACATATACACACCTTTTTTGAAAGGCCCTAGAGGCTGCAACACCTAAGCAAGAGCCATCACTAACCAAACACTGCCATGAAGACCAAGGAACTCTCCAAACATGTAAGGGACAATGTTGTTGAGAAGTACAAGTCAGGGTTAGGTTATAAAAAAAAAATCTAAATCTTTGATGATCCCCAGGAGAACCATCAAATCTATCATAACAAAATGAAAAAAACATGGCACAACAGCAAACTTGCCAAGAGACGGCCGCTCACCAAAGCTCACGGACCGGGCAAGGAGGACATTAATCAGAGAGGCAGCACAGAGACCTAAGGTAACCCTGGAGGAGCTGCAGAGTTCCACAGCAGAGACTGGAGTATCTGTACATAGGACGACAATAAGCCGTACGCTCCATAGAGTTGGGCTTTATGGCAGAGTGGCCAGAAGAAAGCCATTACTTTCAGCAAAAAACAAAAAAGCATGATGTGAGTTTGCGAAAAGGCATGTGGGAGACTCCCAAAATGTATGGAGGAAGGTGCTCTGGTCCGATGAGACTAAAATTGAACTTTTCAGCAATCAAAGAAAACACTTTGTCTGGTGCAAACCCAACACATCACATCACCCAAAGAACACCATCCCCACATTTAAACACGGTGGTGGCAGCATCATGCTGTGGGGATGTTTTTCAGCAGCCGGGACTGGGAAACTGGTCAGAGTTGAGGCAAAATTGGATGGTGCTAAATAAAGGGATATTCTTGAGCAAAACCTGTGCCACCGTGCGTGATTTGAGGCTAGGACGGAGGTTCGCCTTCCAGCAGGACAATGACCCCAAACACATTGGTAAAGCAACACTTGAGTGGTTTAAGGGGAAACATGTAAATGTGTTGGAATGGCCTAGTCAAAGCCTAGATCTCAATCCAATAGAAAATCTGTGGTAAGACTTAAAGATTGCTGTTCACAAGCGCAGACCATCTAACTGGAGCTGGAGCAGTTTTGCAAGGAGGAATGGGCAAAAATCCCAGTGGTAAGATGTGGCAGGCTCATAGAGACTTATCCAAATCGACTTGGAGCTGTGATTGCCGCAAAAGGTGGCTCTACAAATATTGACTTTAGGGGGGTGCATAGTTATGCACATTGACTTTTTCTGTTATTTTGTCCTATTTGTTGTTTGCTTCACAATTGGTGCCAGGTTGTGAGGCACCAAAATACGAAAAAATCAAGGTGGGTGAATACTTTTGCAAGGCACTGTATATATGTCTGGCGATTTTATACCACCCTGAAACTGTTTTGTATGAGTTCTCTTGTACTTGTACACCCCTAAATATTCCATGGGAGACAGTACTGATTTAATCTGATCCTGTAAGAATGCAGCTCTGGCTCCCAGTCCAGTACAAATGTAGATTTGGGGGGGTTAATGAGCAAGCAAAAGACCTGAATAAATTCATGACAGAAGTTTAGGCAGGGATGTCTGCAGTTGTGTGAGCTTTTCCAATGTCGTAGGGTCCAGATAATGAGACGGCTGTCTACTATGGAAAGAAAAGCAGGAGTGTTCAAAATCAAAATGTTATATAAAAGAAGGGTTAAAAACAGGCTGTTGTAGTAATGTGGCCAAACTTATCTGTGGATCTCATGAGCTAGAAAACCTTTACAGAAGAAAGTTTTAACCAAGGTGGTGGGGTGAATTGCATATTCTTATTCAGAAAGCATAGGACAGAGCTTAGAGGAGCCAATGGAGAGAGTATATTTCTGGAGAGATTTAGGGAGATTTTATTGTGGCACACTTTAAGGAGACCCCTCAGAAGAGAACTGAGAAGTAGCTTTGGTGGGGCTAAAGGGGCCCTAACCAATAAAAGATGAAAGTAGTTGTGACCCAGTAGTTCGCTCATTTGTCTATATGAAGTATATATAGCATACAGTTTGACAATTGAGGCCTGAACTACATATATCTGAGTAATACAAAAATTGGGTCAGTAGGGTTTTTTCTGCCCAATATATGTTAAATAACAGGAACTCTTAGTCTGCGGCCCTCCAGCTGTTGTAAAACTACAACTCCCACCTTGTCCTGCTGTAGGCTGATAGCTGCTGTAGTCTTGTCTAGGCATGCTGGGAGTTGTAGTTTTGCAACAGCTGACAGGCCGCAGGTTGCGCATCCCTGATATATAAAAATTTTTAAATGTTAGCTACCAATTTTTTATTTTAGTAAGAAGTGGGGGTTAGTTACTTTGAAAAGGATTTGAGGAATTCACCATAATTGTAATATCAAGGTAGATTATAGAGTATGAAGTTAATTTCAAGGGGGGGAGAGTCCTGAAGTTGTCTTAATAACTGCAGGTGGAACTGATTAGTGATGAGCGGCAGGGGCAATATTCGAATTCGCAATATTTTGCGAATATTCGGGCGAATGTTCGTCATATATTCTAGAATTCGCGATTATTTTCTTGATTGCGAAAATCGGCCATGTAATATGTGAGTGTTGCGCGCACAATATAGGCAAATCACTGTTGCTACATTTTTCAAGCAGCTAGAAGTTTCCTGAGACTGGAGAAAATGTTTGGCACGGCATAACATTACAATAGCTTCATATGCAGATAGAGTGCTCCAATATATTTGTGATTGCATAAATTGGCAATTTATGATGCGTATATTTTTGTTCAATACGTGCAACTTTACATTTTAGCAGGTGTGACTACATATTACTGATTGGTGCACTAAGTATTGTTGTGAACTTGTGACATCACAGCACTGTGTCTGTAGTATGTATGTATGGAGAGCAGAAACTATCACACTACCTAACACACTGCGCTACTACAGCTACACTATATCAGGATATAACCTACACTGACTATCTCCCACTATCTGTATTATATATACAGTACAGACCAAAAGTTTGGACACACCTTCTCATTCAAAGAGTTTTCTTTATTTTCATGACTATGAAAATTGTAGATTCACACTGAAGGCATCAAAACTATGAATTAACACATGTGGAATTATATACATAACAAAAAAGTGTGAAACAACTGAAAATATGTCATATTCTAGGTTCTTCAAAGTAGCCACCCTTTGCTTTGATTACTGCTTTGCACATTCTTGGCATTCTCTTGATGAGGTTCAAGAGGTAGTCACCTGAAATGGTCGTCCAACAGTCTTGAAGGAGTTCCCAGAGATGCTTAGCACTTGTTGGCCCTTTTGCCTTCACTCTGCGGTCCAGCTCACCCCAAACCATCTCGTTTGGGTTTAGGTCCGGTGACTGTGGCGGCCAGGTCATCTGGCGCAGCACCCCATCACTCTCCTTCATGGTCAAATAGCCCTTACACAGCCTGGAGGTGTGTTTGGGGTCATTGTCCTGTTGAAAACTAAATGATTGTCCAACTAAACGCAAACCGGATGGAATAGCATGCCGCTGCAAGATGCTGTGGTAGCCATGCTGGTTCAGTATGCCTTTCATTTTGAATAAATCCCCAACAGTGTCACCAGCAAAGCACCATCACACCTCCTCCTCCATGCTTCACGGTGGGAACCAGGCATGTAGAGTCCATCCGTTCACCTTTTCTGCGTCGCAAAAAGACACGGTGGTTGGAACCAAAGATCTCAAATTTGGACTCATCAGACCAAAGCACATATTTCCACTGGTCTAATGTCCATTCCTTGTGTTCTTTAGCCCAAACAAGTCTCTTCTGCTTGTTGCCTGTCCTTAGCAGTGGTTTCCTAGCATATATTCTACCATGAAGGCCTGATTCACACAGTCTCCGCTTAACAGTTGTTCTAGAGATGTGTCTGCTGCTATGACTCTGTGTGGCATTGACCTGGTCTCTAATCTTAGCTGCTGAGCAATTTCGAGGCTGGTGACTCGGATGAACTTATCCTTCGCAGCAGAGGTGACTCTTGGTCTTCCTTTCCTGTGGTGGTCCGCATGTGAGCCAGTTTCTTTGTAGCGCTTGATGGTTTTTGTGACTGCACTTGGGGACACTTTCAAAGTTTTCCCAATTTTTCGGACTGACTGACCTTCATTTCTTAAAGTAATGATGGCCACTTGTTTTTCTTTACTTAGCTGCTTTTTTCTTGCCATAATACAAATTCTAACAGTCTATTCAGTAGGACTATCAGCTGTGTATCCACCTGACTTCTCCACAATGCAACTTATGGTCCGAACCCCATTTATAAGGCAAGAAATCCCACTTATTAAACCTGACAGGGCACACCTGTGAAGTGAAAACAATTTCGGGTGACTACCTCTTGAAGCTCATCAAGAGAATGCCAAGAGTGTGCAAAGCAGTAATCAAAGCAAAAGGTGGCTACTTTGAAGAACCTAGAATATGACATATTTTCAGTTGTTTCACACTTTTTTGTTATGTATATAATTCCACATGTGTTAATTCATAGTTTTGATGCCTTCAGTGTGAATCTACAATTTTCATAGTCATGAAAATAAAGAAAACTCTTTGAATGAGAAGGTGGGTCCAAACTTTTGGTCTGTACTATATTTATAAGCTAACTAACTATCTAATGTGATTAAACAGTAAAGCACAGAGCATAGCAATGACACTGCTGTCTCTCTCAGAACTCCATAAAACTACAGAAAATGGCTGCTTGGGAGGTTCTTATATAGGAAGGAGAAGGCAACTTTCCTATTGGTTGCTAGAGATGTTGCTATGTTGCTAAGCTCAGACAGACATTGCAGCCTTCTCATTGGGCCACAAGCAAGAAGGGAGGTAACTGATGAAAAAAAAAATCTAGCACGATATTCTAAATCTTTGCAAATTGTCGAAGTGGCGATATTCATGATTAAAATTTGCAATTTGAATATTCGCACCCAACACTAGAACTGATACATTGAAAGCTTTGGACTTTTCGAAATTAGCTTTCAAATTAGATACCATACCAAAAGAATTAAAAATGAAGAATGGAGAGGAATATCATCATATTGGTGAATGTCTGATCTTTAATAAAAGGGTTTCCATCATAAGAATAAACAACGTGGAAGACAGTGGGAAGCCATGCCTCATCCTGTTCTTGATGATAAATGGGTCGGATAGCGTGCCTAAATTTGGATCCTGAAAAAGGGCAAAAAATAGAGGAAATAAATAGGGAGGGAAGTTAAACATGGACAAAACATCTTTTATTAATCCCCAATAGACCCTATCGAAAGCTTTTTCAGTGTCAGTACTGTCAGGGGACCTCCCAAATCAATGGGACCTCCCAAGACTTAGCATGATAAAAAGCATGTAAAATCCTATGGATTTTATGCTCCCCCTACCTTGTACAAATCCAGCTTGTTTCTCCCCTATTAAATCTGTTAGGTGCAGAATCTGTAGAGCTAAAAGTTTGGCCCACCATTTAATATCACAGTTTTAAGCATATGTGGTGGTAACTTACACATAGTTCAGGGTTTTAATTTTCTTTAGGGAGAATAGTAATTGCTTGCAAGGTTTGATTAGGGAAAGTTTGGCCTCCAAGAATAGAATTGCAAACGTTCAGAAAATGGGGCAGCAAAATATCTTGAAACTTCTTATAATTAACTATAGGAAGGCCATCAGAGCCAGGGCTTTCACCCAAGGGGATAGAAAGAAGAGCTGTGCAAAGCTTCTCAAGGGTAAAGGGTGACAGCAATTTAGCTCTGTCACTATCAGAAAGGGAAAGGGTTTTAATAGAAGAAAGTATTGTGTCAGATCCTCATTTGTAGTGGACAAAGTGGTTTTACTTGAATCAAAGGATGCTAGGTTGTGAAGAGAATAGAAAGAATGGAATGCCTTTGATATATGTGGAGTAGTGGTGACCTCTTACCATCTGTCGCTTTAATGTCAGTGATAAAAGTTGTGTCCAGTCTTTGACAAATTAATTGGAACATCACTGTGTGTGTGTAAAATGTATACTTAGAAAGTTGGAGGGACTTGGCAATCCTGTAATTCAAAGGGTCTGTCAAGGAGCATCCCAAGTTAATATGGTCATCATGGAATGACCGTTGTCTAGATTGATTATGGAGTGTTTCTAAGGTTGCAATCTGAGCCACTAGGGAGTCCATACTGTCCTGTCTTTGCCTATTAATTTGTGTACCCAATGCTGTGTGTTCTGCCCTAATATAGCATTTATGCATTTCCCATAACAGAGGTTTAGAGAATTGTGGGTGTTCATTGAAACTGGAAAAACTCTAGTAGTTACTCAGACTGATGTAAGGTTGATTCCAGATCCAGCATGGTATCATTGAGTCTCCACATTCACATCCTATTTGGGAGATTCTTCAAAGTAAATACTAAATAGACAGGAGTGTGGTCAGATACCGAGATGCAATCAATGCGAGAAGAAATAACTGAAGGTAACTAAGAGGAGGAAATAAATAGTTGAGTCGATAGGTTTTGTGGACTGGTGAGGAATAAGAATAATCTCTAGTGTCAGGATGTTGCACTCGCCAAAAATCCAGTAAGTCAAGGTCAGAGAGCATCAGTTTCCACAGCTGTTTAAAAGAAAGGTTGTCTTCTCCTGAGGAGGTATCCATCGCACTATCCATAGAAACATTGAAATCGCCCCCCACTAGCACAATTCCTTCCCATAGACCTGCTAAAATAGTCAGTGTATCCAATAGCCACTTAATTTGGGACATATACAGTATATTCACTAAAGTAATCATGACACCTAAAATTGAGCCCTCAAGTATCAAATATCTACCATTGGGGTCAATGAGAGGAGGTCAGTGTGTAAGAGAATGAGCATTTAAAGGCAATAAAGAAACCTCTTCACGTAGTGGAGTACTTGCTGTGAAAATATTGGCTGTACGTAGTATAAACTAGGAAAGAGTTTCTTAAAGGAATAAGATCTCAGGGGAATTTCTCCTTAATATAGGCAATATGTGACCATGTCTTTCTGGCTTATTTAGACCTTAGACAGTAAAGGATGTTATCCTGATATTACTAATTAAGATATAAGAATGAACTGGCAAAATGAACACCTGGATTAACTGAACACCAACATATACAAAAGTGAACAGTTATTGGGGGACAACCATTAGAATGTCAAATGGTCATTCATTAGCATTGAGAGAACCATCCAGAACAGACACGGTCCCCCATGTCCCGTAAGGGAAAGAGCACCCATTAAGGAGTGTCCCAAGCTATATAACATTTGAAAGAGGTGGAGGTGGAGGAAAATTTACCTTAGATGCAAAAACCCTTTCAAAGCTAGAAAAATATGTAGGAGGAAGCTCAGTATAGCATATGTGAGAAAATAAGCACCAATGTCACCTTGTAGCCATGGGGGGAATGCCGTAAGACAGACCAAGCATAGGTGCAGACTGTGGAACATTAAGGTGAAAAGTCTACCTAGTTCAACCAAAGCAGACTAAGTATCGTATCTGACAGATCCTTCTTGTGTTTCATGGATGTTTACTTAGAGACCACTTGCCATTGTTGTTGTGAGGGCAGAAGTGGCAGGTGAGTATCAGTAGCCAGAGGTAACCACAATGAAATCTGTATTGGATCAATATTCAGTTTCTCCCAGATCTTAGGCCATCTTTCACCATTACAATGCCAAAAGGAAACAACCACCACACAGGGAGTTTGTCATGGTGGAATGTGGGCTGGCCCCCACTGACATTGGAACACCAGGCCAATAAGGAAGTGCGCCAGGACTCCCAAACGTCCAGGCGTGCGAGCAGCAGCTCCACCCGGCATGCAGGAACACCAGTGTGAGCTGCTTTCCTCTGAGTATAAAAGTCAGCACCTGAATTGTACAGGTGCCAATGAATTTTTCATCCTCTGGCTCCCCCTACTGTTCATAGTGATTATTGCAGACTTCCCTGGCTTCTGATTACTGGATTAGATTTGTGACTATGGTTTTAGCTTCTGTTGTTCTGTGTACCAACCCAACTAAACCACACATGTAATATAGAAAAATAAGCTTTATTACACATAATCATATCAAGACAAAATATCACAAAGACACATAAAAAAACAGCAGGTGAGAACTGTAGAGCTAACATCACCCCCCAACACAGATACTGTCAGCCTGTATTACATGTGCAAAATCGCATATAGATAAAGATAATTATATATGCACACCAACAAGGTAACGCATGATAAAGTGCAAGTGATATACAGTGGGATGCGAAAGTTTTTAATCGTTTTTAATCGTCATGATTTTCCTGTACAATTCGTTGGTTGTTACGATAAAAAAATTTCTGTTAAATATATCATATAGGAGACACACACAGTGATATTTGAGAAGTGAAATGAAGTTTATTGGATTTACAGAAAGTGTGCTATAATTGTTTAAACAAAATTAGGCAGGTGCATAAATTTGGGCACCACAAAAAATAAATGAAATCAATATTTAGTAGATCCTCCTTTTGCAGAAATTACAGCCTCTAAACGCTTCCTGTAGGTTCCAATGAGAGTCTGGATTCTGGTTGAAGGTATTTTGGACCATTCCTCTTTACAAAACATCTTTAGTTCATTCAGGTTTGATGGCTTCCGAGCATGGACAGCTCTCTTTAAGTCACACCAAGGATTTTCAATTATATTCAGGTCTGGGGACTGAGATGGCCATTCCAGAACGTTGTACTTGTTCCTCTGCATAAATGCCTTAGTGGATTTTGAGCAGTGTTTAGGGTCGTTGTCTTGTTGAAAGATCCAGCCCCGGCGCAGCTTCAGCTTTGTCACTGATTCCTGGACATTGGTCTCCAGAATCTGCTGATACTGAGTGGAATCCATGCGTCCCTCAACTTTGAAAATATTCCCAGTCCCTGCACTGGCCACACAGCCCCACAGCATGATGAAACCACCACCATATTTTTTACTGTAGGTAGCAGGTGTTTTTCTTGGAATGCTGTGTTCTTTTTCCTCCATGCAGAACACCCCTTGTTATGGCCAAATAACTCAATTTTAGTTTCATCAGTCCACAGCACCTTATTCCAAAATGAAGCTGGCTTGTCCAAATGTGCTTTAGCCCACCTCAAGCGGCACTTTTTGTGCTGTGGGCGGAGAAAAGGCTTCCTCTGCATCACTCTCGCATACAGCATCTCCTTGTGTAAAGTGCGCCGAATGGTTGAACGATGCACAGTGACTCCATCTGCAGCAAGATGATGTTGTAGGTCTTTGGTGCTGGTCTGTGGGTTGACTCTGACTGTTCTCACCATTCGTCGCTTCTGTCTATCCGAGATTTTTCTTGGTCTGCCACTTCGAGCCTTAACTTGAACTGAGTTCTTCCATTTCCTCAATATGTTCCTAACTGTGGAAACAGACAGCTGAAATCTCTGAGACAGCTTCCTGTATCCTTCCCCTAAACCATGATGGTGAACAATCTTTGTCTTCAGGTCATTTGAGAGTTGTTTTGAGACCCCCATGTTGCTACTCTTCAGAGAAAATTAAGAGGATGGAAACTTACAATTGACCCCCTTAAATACTCTTTCTCATAATTGGATTCACCTGTGTATGTAGGTCAGGGGTCACTGAGCTTACCAAGCCAATTTGAGTTCCAATAATTAGTTCTAAAGGTTTTGGAATCAATAAAATGACAACAGTGCCCACATTTTTGCACCTGCCTAATTTTGTTTAAACAATTATAGCACACTTTTTGTAAATCCAATAAACTTCATTTCAAATATCACTGTGTGTGTCTCCTATATGATATATTTAACTGACATTTTTTATCGTAACAACCAACGATTTATACAGGAAAATCATGACGATTAACAAGGTTGCCCAAACTTTCGCATCCCACTGTAGAATACAGTACAATTGTCAATGACCAGTCAGTAGTAAAAATTATATAAATCTCATACTCATCTCACAAATTGCCAAATCACATATAGAGGTCACCAACCTAATATGGTCCATATAGGGGTCCCCAAACCAATATGGTCCAAACAATGTGGCTCCAACTTGGGGATATCCCAATGAATATATCTGATGGCAACCAAAATGGTATCAGTATAAGCAAATATTACTAAACACAGACATATAGCATACTGACCCTGGTATCCGTGGGGAGGGAGAGAAAGGACGAATCCCTGACGTACGTTTCACCTTAGCTTTATCCCTTGGATAAAGCTAAGGCAAAACGTATGTCAGTGAGTCGTTCTGTCTCTCCCTCCCCACAGATACCAGGGTCAGTATGCTATATGTCTGTGTTTGGTAATATTTTCTTATACTAATACCATTTTGATTGCCATCAGATATATTCATTGGGATATCCCCAAGTTGGAGCCACATTGTTTGGACCATATTGGTTTGGGGACCCCTATATGTGATTTGGCAATCTGGGTGGGGATTTTAACATGATCTTGTCTGAGAATGCGGATCTGTTGTCCCTCCTTTCCACTCTTCTTTCCCCCCATCAACTCAGTGCCGTCTGGCTAGGGACTTCCTTAGCACAATCCAGCGTTATGCCCTTTACGACCTCTGGTGGGTGAACAGCCCCTTGGGTAGCATATTTACCTTCTACTCCCCTCCCCCCCCCCCCCCCTTAAATTACACACCCGGATAGATTACCTCTTTGGCAATTCTCTGACCTTGAAGATCATGCATGGTGTTTCCATTGGACTTATCTCCTGGTCAGATCACGCCCCCTTCACCCTCAACCTTTCTTCTCAGCCAGTACCACAATGCACTTGTCACGTTCTTCAGCAAAAACACCAGCTCGATCTTCTCCCAGGCCGTGCTCTGAAAAAACATAGAACGCTCCAGGGTCAGGAACTCATAGTGCAAATGAATTTGCTATAATCCCGACTGAGCCTTAAGCCGAGTCTTTCCCTTCTCCAGGAGCTAGTGTAAGCCCTGACAAAACTAAAGGCCTCCATGCCTAATGTGGAACGCATGCTGTTTTACTCAAAGCAGAGATACTACGAAAAGGGAAATAAAGCCCACACTATTTTAGCCCACCAATTCCGGGGCGCTGCCTCCAAGCGTGCTCTTGAGGCTGTAAAGACACGGCTGGTTGCCCCCAATACCACCCTGAAGCGATTGCTCAATGCTTTTGTGAATATTACTCCAAACTGTATAACCTTACCAATAAACACTTGCACACTCCCCCACTACCCTGCATACGAGATTATTTATCCTCTTATAAATTGCCCAGGCTCTCCCTGGAGGCAGTCGCCTCCCTGAACAGCCCTATATCAGTTGAGAACTTTCAACCTACCTCCTGGCCTTACTCAACTTGTTTGTACTGGGCTCCCCAATCCCATCGTCCATGCTGTCATGCCACATCGTAGTAATCCACAAAATGGGTAAAGACCCCCAGGACTGTGCTAACTATAGACCGATCGCCCTTCTTAATGCAGACCTTAAAATTTTCACTTGTATTCTCGCTGCTCACCTGAATGTGTGGCTTCGCACCCTGGTCCATAAGGAACAGGTGGGATTTATCCCCTATTGACAGGGTGGAGATAATACTCGCCGCGTTATTAATTTGATTGGAATGGCGACTTGTACCACGACCCCACAGTAATTTTGAGTTTTGACGCAGAGAAGGCCTTTAACCCCTTAAGGACATAGGACGTACCGGTACGCCCTATTTCCCGAGTCCTTAAGGACCAAGGACGTACCGGTACGTCCTGACTTTAAAATCGGCATTCCGGCGCCGCAGGGGTTAATTTGAACAGGATGCCGGCTGAAATCATTCAGCCGGCATCCTTTTAAAACGCCAGGGGGGGTCATGTGACCCCCCCGTGTCGGCGATCGCAGCAAACCGCAGGTCAATTCAGACCTGCGGTTTGCTGCGCTTTTTGCAGTTTCTGATCCCCGCGGTCCCTGACCGCGGGGATCAGAAACTTTAGAGTGCCTAAAATCAATATAGTACACCCCCCCCTGCACCCCTGCATGATTTGATGGCGGCGGGTGGTGCAGGGGGGGGTGTCGCAGGCGGTGGGGGCGTTGCGGGAGGCGGGCGGTGCGGCAGGCGGGATCGCGATCCCCCGCCCGCCTCCTATTGCGTAATCGTTGGTGTACAGTGGGTATACCAGGGTGGCAGCACATTGCTGGCACCCTGGTATAAACGGCTGACATCGTTGATGCGATGTCAGCCGTTTAACCCATTCCATACAGCGGTCCGTACGGACCGCTGTATGGAAAAGGTTAACAGTAAGAGGGAGCTCCCTCCCTCTCCGATCGGGGGGCTGCTGTGCCTTTGCAGCCCCCCGATGGAGAGGGAGAGAGCCCCCAGAGAGCCCCCCGAAGCCCCGTCCTCACCCTTCCCCGTCTGCGAAGTTCTGACCATAACTGAGCAGACGGCGAAGGTTCCCATGGCAACAGGACGCCTGCTCAGGCGTCCTGCTGTCCATGGTGCTGAACAGATCTGTGCTGAAAGCATAGATCTGTTCAGTGTAAGTAAAATACAGTACAGAAACCTATATAGGTTCTGTACTGTATTTTACATACATCAGACCCACTGGATCTTCAAGAACCAAGTGGGTCTGGGTCAAAAAATAAAAAGAATAAGTGAAAAAAGTTAAGATAAAAAAAAAACATTTATCACTGAATAAAAATTAAAAAAATAAAATAAACTACACATATTAGGTATCGCCGCGTCCGTAACGACCTGATCTATAAAACGGCCATGTTACTTTCCCCGCACAGTGAACGCCATAAAAATTAAAAAATAAAAACTATGAGAAAATTGAAATTTTGCCCACCTTACTTCCCAAAAAAGGTAATAAAAGTGATCAAAATAGTCGCATGTACGCCAAAATAGTACCAATCAAACCGTCATCTCATCCCGCAAAAAATGAGACCCTACTCAAGATAATCGCCCAAAAACTGAAAAAACTATGGCTCTTAGACTATGGAAACACTAAAACATAATTTTTTTTGTTTCAAAAATAAAATCATTGTGTAAAACCTACATAAATAAAAATAAAGTATACATATTAGGTATTGCCGCGTCCGTATCGACCGGCTCTATATAAATATCACATGACCTAACCCCTCAGGTGACCACCGTAAAAAAAAAAAAAAAAACGGTGTAAAAAAAGCTATTTTTTGCCATCTTACGTCACAAAAAGTGTAATAGCAAGCGATCAAAAAGTCATATGCACCCCAAAATAGTGCCAATCAAACTGTCATCTCATCCCGCAAAAAATTAGACCCTACTCAAGATAATCGCCCAAAAACTGAAAAAACTATGGCTCTCAGACTATGGAGACACTAAACAATTTTTTGGTTTTAAAAATGAAGTTATTGTATAAAACTTACATAAATAAAAAAAATTGTATACATATTAGGTATCGCTGCGTCCGTGACAACCTGCTCTATAAAATTACCACGTGATCTAACCTGTCAGATGAATGTTGTAAATAACAAACAAAAAACGTGCCAAAAAAGCTATTTCTTGTTACCTTGCCGCACAAAAAGTGTAATATAGAGCAACCAAAAATCATATCTACCCTGAACTAGTACCAACAATACTGCCACCCTATTCCGTACTTTCTAAAATGGGGTCACTTTTTTGGAGTTTCTACTCTAGGGGTGTATCAGGGGGGCTTCAAATGGGACATGGTGTCAAAAAACCAGTCCAGCAAAATCTGCCTTCCAAAAACCATGTGGCATTCCTTTCCTTCTGCGCCCTGCCGTTTGCCCGTACAGCGGTCTACAACCACATATGAGGTGTTTCTGTAAACTACAGAATCAGGCCCATAAATAATGAGTTTTGTTTGGCTGTTAACCCTTGCTTTGTAACTGGAAAAAAAATATTAAAATGGAAAATCTGCCAAAAAAGTGAAATTTTGAAATTGTATCTCTATTTTCCATTAAATCTTGTGCAACACCTTAGGGTTAACAAAGTTTGTAAAATCAGTTTTGAATACCTTGAGGGGTGTAGTTTCTTAGATGGGGTCACTTTTAGGGAGTTTCTACTCTAGGGGTGCATCAGGGGGGCTTCAAATGGGACATGGTGTCAAAAAAACTGTCCAGCAAAATCTGGCTTCCAAAAACCATACGGCGCACCTTTCACTCTACGCCCCGCTGTGTGGCCGTACAGTAGTTTACGGCCACATATGGGGTGTTTCTGTAAACGGCAGAGTCAGGGCAATAAAGATACAGTCTTGTTTGGCTGTTAACCCTTGCTTTGTTAGTGGAAAAAATGGGTTAAAATGGAAAATTAGGCAAAAAAATGAAATTCTCAAATTTCATCCCCATTTGCCAATAACTCTTGTGCAACACCTAAAGGGTTAACGGAGTTTGTAAAATCAGTTTTGAATACCTTGAGGGCTGTAGTTTATAGAATGGGGTCATTTTTGGGCGGTTTCTATTATGTAAGCCTCGCAAAGTGACTTCAGAGCTGTAGTGGTCCCTAAAAATTGGGTTTTTGTAAATTTCTGAAAAATTTCAAGATTTGCTTCTAAACTTCTAAGCCTTGTAACATCCCCAAAAAATAAAATATCATTCCCAAAATAATTCAAACATGAAGTAGACATATGGGGAATGTTAAGTCATCACAATTTTTGGGGGTATTACTATGTATTACAGAAGTAGAGAAACTGAAACTTTGAAATTTGCTAATTTTTCCAAATTTTTGGTAAATTAGGTATTTTATTGTGCAAAAAAATTAATTTTTTTGACTTTATTTTACCAGTGTCATGAAGTACAATATGTGACGAAAAAACAATCTCAGAATGGCCTGTATAAGTAAAAGCGTTTTAAAGTTATCAGCACTTAAAGTGACACTGGTCAGATTTGCAAAAAATGGCCTGGTCCTTAAGGTGAAAATGAGCCTGGTCCTTAAGGGGTTAACAGGCTCGACTGGTCTTTATTGTCAGTATACGGTACGAGTATTCTGACAAGGCAGATATGCATGTCTTAAAAGCATATTGACTGTTTTACCATTGGTCCCGATTCAACCCAAGTACCCTCTGCTAGAGGGTTCCTCGGCTAAATCCGTCACAGGGAGACAGATGACAATCTATAAAAACACACACACATCCTAAGATAAAATGTCCGCATAATAAAATTTCCACAACAAATATCTCCCTCTACACCAGGCATGCTCAACCTGTGGCCCTCCAGTTGTTGTAAAACTACAACTCCCACAATGCCCTGCTGTAGGCTGATACCTGTAGGCTGTTCGGGCATGCTGGGAGTTGTAGTTTTGCAACAGCTGGAGGGCCGCAGGTTGAGCATGCCTGCTCTACACGGACGACGTTCTTCTCACCCTGACCAATCCCCACATTACACTACCCAACCTACAAAAAGCCTTATGACATTACGGCGCTCTCTCAGGATACAAGGTCAATACTTCTAAGACAGAGGCCCTACCTGTCCTTACACCGTGACCTAGCATTGCTCCAAAAGCAACTTTCCTTATTGGTGGTCTGATACCACGCTGACGTACCTGGGGGTTTACATTACCCTTATGTATGCCTCGCTGTACTCCAGTAACTCCCCCCCCCCCACCTCTTTCGCAAGCTCAAGTCTCTTTTTGCATAGTGGCGGTGAAGATGTCCCTCCTCCCAAAATTGTTTTATTACTTTGAGACCCTCCCAATATGAATACCTATGTCAGAACTACGCCTCCTTCAACAGGCCATTCTCAACTTCATAGTACAAGGTAAATGACACAGCATCCCCCGCAAGGTCATGTTTGTGGCCACAGATAGAGGTAGCCTATCGGTCCCTAATATCATGCACTATTACTGGGCCTCTCATTTGCGTGTCATTCCATTTTGGGCATCCCAACAAGCATAAACCAAATGGGTAGAAGTCGAAAAGCTCTGGATTTCTCTGGTTCATCCGAACACCCTGCTATGGTCGTGGACCCCTGTAATCCCCCACACTCCCCTCCTGGAGCCTAAAGCCTTTACCAAACACATATGGGACACCTGTCAATTTGATTTAGCCTCCAAGAGCTCCTCTATGATCTCTTTCCTCCAACCCAGCTATTCCTTCCAGCTTAACCACCCCTATAGTCCAGGTTTGGTCGTCATTGGGTCTCTTCCGCCTGGCGGACATTGTATACGCTTCTACTCTGACGCTTAAACCATTTGCGCAACTTCAGGAGCAATTCAAAGTACCGACGACAGAGAAGCTCCACTACCTCCAGGTTTGTTATTATGGGTGCACTATTTTAGGATTGCTTAAGGTGTCACTCCCTACTCCATTTGAGCGTTTGTGCCGACCCGGAACGAGAGGTCTGATTTCCCTTATCTATCACCTTTTGGCCTCATTGGCAGAAGGTTAGATTGCTCACCATGCATACATGGACAAATGGGCTACCACCCTCGGATCGCCTCTTTTTTGCGGCGCCTGGCAGACTATGGAATAGGGAAGCCCAGTCCTCTATTTGCACCATGTATAAGGAGACCCAGTATAAGCTGCTCATGCACTGGTACCATACTCCTGCCCTGCTACATTCCATAAACCCCACTATTCCATCTGTCTGCTGGCGGTGCTTGAACGTCGCAGGTTCCTTGTACCATATTTTTTGGACATGCCCCAGTATCACCCCATTTTGGGAGGAGGTAAGGTACATAGCTCAATCCCTTTTTGGATCCCCCATACCGCTAGACCCAAAGGTCTATCTGCTCAGCTTACCACCTCCAGGGCTGAATAAGTGCTCCTCCAGGCTGTTCCTCTCCCTATGTACCGCAGCCAAATCCTTAATTGCCTAATCCTGGAAGCAGACTACCCCTCACACCAAATGTATGGGGTCGTGACTTCAGGTCCATAGAATGGCTCATGGCGTCCCTTAACAACACTGTGGAACGATTCCAAGTGATCTGGCTACCCTGGGATACCCATTGACATCCCCCTAGGGTTATCTCCCCCTACCCCACCTTCCCTGCCCTTGCTCCCCTTTATCTGTTCCTTTCCCTGTGTGTTCTGTTGGTTGTCTTATCCCTTGTCCTGAGGTTTTGTGTTACATCATTGGTCATAGCTAGAGATGAGTGAATCAAAGCTGACGAAGTGGAATTTGATCCGAATTTCAGGAATAATTTGATTCACAACTAATGCAAATTTCCTCGCACTTCGTGGTAACGAATCACATTTTTTATAAAATGGATGCTGTAGGTGTGAGGACATGGAGAAAGGAAGTCTGGGAAGGCGGGATCACCCAGACTGACATGCATGCAGCCAATCAGCAGCCAACTCTGGGATGTCACAGCCCTATAAATACGGCAGCCATCTTAGAGTCAGACATTTTCCAGCGTTCTAAGTGCAGGCACAGATGTGAGAATGCGCTAGGGACGGCAATTTGAAAAACCTCATTGTGAAAAAAAAACTGAAAAAATGATTTTTAAGTGCAGGGAAAGGATAGGGAGGAATCATTTTAAAGCATCTTAGTTCAGGGATAGACGTCAGAAGGCACTAGGGACAGTGCCAGAAAAGCAATTTACAAGTGCAGGGAAAAGATAGGGAGGAATCATTTCACAGCATGTTAGTGCAGGGAGAGACTTCAGAAGGCACTAGGGACAGTGCTAGAAAAGCGATTTACAAGTGCAGGGAAAGAATTTTGAGATCCAAATACCCATTATACAGCTCTGTCATTCCAGCAATTTGTTCTTGTCATTAGGGTGCAAGTGCTATGTTAAAAAGCCTTTAGTGGCCTATTTTAGTACAAAGAGAAAAATATATACGCATTTCACTTCTGCAGTTATATGCAGTGAAAGCATTTAGTGGCCTATTTCAGTACAGAAAGAAAAAACTATACGCAGTTTACTGTTGCAATTATTTGTGGCAAAATCGTTTAGTGGCCTATTTCAGGAAAACAAGAAAAATATATACGCACTTCACTGTTACTGTTATTTGTGGTCGTGGCTATGGAAACTGAACTTGAACATGACGGTGACAAGTTGAACTAACCACATACTTGCTAGCTTAACTGAATGGATTGAATTGTCCCCATAGTCATTAACGTGGGTAGGCCTATAAAGGGGCATGCCCAGAGAAGAACTAGTAAAGGGGGAGGGGGCACATGGGAATTTATGAGGCCTCCGCCCCTCCCACAATTACAGGCTGAAATCCGCCTTAATATTTGTGGTCGTAGCTACGGAAACTGAACTTGAACATGACAGTGACAAGTTGAACTAACCACATATTTGCCGCTTAACTGAATGGCCTGAATTGTGCCCATAGCCATGAATGTGGGTATGCCTATAAGGGACAAAAATAACACAATTAGGTTGAAGTAGGTTTATTGAACATAAAGATTTACTAAACTAAATAACAGAAAGCTTCAGAAATTTCATTATGCGGGTTAGGAATGTACCTGGTAAAACACGACAATTGCCAGCGACACATTTTACGGATGATATGGCAAGGCATGTTGTGCTTGGAAGCCGCGGAGGCGGCTCTGATGCGAAATGAGTGCCCTGAAATGGTTTTGGGGTCAAAACCCAACCACATTGCTAAAATGAGGATGTGGGATATGAATTGCGCTGTAGTAAGGGGTTTGGTTTTGAAAGGCAGTAACGGGTCATCCAAGGAGGAATTACGCAAGGTTGCTAACAACTAATTTAAAACTTGAACAGGGCACCACTTGTTGACAGTTTGAAAATATTTTATTTGAACAGGGGGCCCGGTTTGAGATGTTTTAGTTGATGGCAGATATAAAATATAATGGTCGTGATTCCATACTAGTTGCCTCCTAGTTAAACCTTTGGATTTGGGATTAAAATCTGTGAATTCCCCTGGATGTAGAAATCCATAAAAACCTAGATACATGGCAGCCTTGATAACCGTGCTTGGTTGTAGTTCAAAAGGATTGCCGTGTAGGGAGTTAGAGAGTTTCCTGAACAGTTTATCTGTAACTGGTTGTCTGCTTGGAGTGAGGTTCCTGCTGCTTTTTTGAATACCTCTGAGAGTTGCCTTGATTGCAGGAGAAGTGAAAATCGACCTACTACCTGGATCTTTTAACATTGAATAATATTGCACCACGGCCAAATATAATCTAACTGAATTGTAGTAGAGGTTAAGATGTTTGTGACAATAAGCCAGTAAAAAGCTATTAAATAAGTGGTCTTTTCAGAGTTGAATCTAGGATGAAGATAGGAAAAAATTTTGAGGATGCTCCAGCCAGACTTGTAATTTCTGTCCGTGTTGGCGGAAAGCGACCTATGGACAAGACATTTGGCTGTTGATATGAAGTGTCCTAGAGAATGAAAAGCTGGAGGGGATAGTCCCATTTGCTCCGCTTCTGGCATGACCTGGAAAAAATTTAGAAATTTTAAGAGGGATAATGCGTCGGCGGCTAAGTTCTGAATACCTTGGATATGTCTACATGTCTGTTATAACGCAAAGAGAGCCAGACTAATTTGCGAACAAAGGGCATGATACAAGAAGACTTTGACCGCCCTTTGCTAATGATGTCCACCACTGTTTGGTTGTCCGTGATGAATGTTACTGGTGAATTGGCCCATTGCCTACCCCAGACTTGAGCAGCAGCTACTATTGGGTAGATCTCTAGTAACGGAGAGGATCTGAGGTACTTGTTAAACGAAGAAACTTCAGGGGGCCAATGGCCTGCAAACCACAGATTTTTATCAATGGCTGCGAAACCTCTGGAGGCCGCTGCATCTGAGAAAACCGTAAGAGATGTGGGATTCCATTGGGGAATGAATAAAGAGATCCCATTCCATTTAGCCAGGAAGGTATTCCACATTGCCAAGTCGGCCATTGCTTGGGAATACAGGAATACCGGCGGGTCCTGTTCTGTGGCTGCCGGAAGCAGACTTTGTTGTGTGCCGTGATATGGTTGCCATGCATGCTGTTGCCTGCATCAATGAGTTGTTGATTGTTGGCTGGTGTGTGCACTTCCCCTTTAAGTTGTAGCCTTCTCTGTCTGGTGCTGGAAGGGTTAACTCCCTGACTGGGTGTGGTTACTCAGGTTTTTTCTCCTGTGGCTTCCTGGCTGGATTCGGTGGTACTTCAGCTGTCGTTGGTGCTGGAGCTCTGCTCCACTCCAGAGTGTTCTTCCAGGCTTGGTGTGTGCTGTTGGTTCACTGCTCCTGGTTTTACCATATGTCCAATAAAGGCCACCCTTGTTGTCATCAAGGTCTTCCCTGTGTCTCTTTCCCATCCTACCCTTTGTTGTTTGGTGTGGGTTTTGTCCAGGGTGTATTTATGTCTAATGTGTTGTAACTTTTTTGTCTGTTTATGTTGTTTCCAGCATGTCTGCTAGATATTCCCTCGTTGTATGTTGTACCTCCATGAGGGGGCTGGTTTCCCGGAGGGGTGAACCATTAACCTGTATGCAGTGCTGCCTGGGGCTGCTGTGCACCTTGCTCCATGGGGGTCCTGTCAGTAACTGGTATGCTGGTTTCCTGTATGCTTTGTTTGTGTTGTGCCCTGTTTGGTGTTTGGGCTCCCGTTTGTGTGCATGGATTCCAGTCATGGTGGCAGCGGCAGGTAAGTGAGTTTTACGGTGTTCTAACCTGCCGATCCAGTTGCTGCATATGGTCTTTTCCCTTCCACCTGTTACTAGACAGCTGGAGACTCCGGTTTGTCTGAGTACCTGAGGAACCGGTTGTCTCCTATTCCTGACCCCTATGCCAGGGACCATCAGGGTCAGCAGTATCCAGGTTCCAGTGCATAAGCCCTCCCACCTTCAGGGTTCGCTCATGCGGTCAGGAGATCAGGGTCAGGATTAGGGCAGCTGTAGGTTGTGGCCTGCTCCCTTCACTGTAGTCTGGCCTAGTAACAGTTCCCACTATACGGTGGGGAGTTTCCCCCAATCCCCAGCGTGACAACAGGCAGCAGTTTGAAGGCATCTGCAATATCTGCTTTGGACAACCATGCCCCTTTACCTGCTAACAGGATAAGTGATATAGCTTCGTGAAGTGGGGAGTATTTCATGGAGAACTCTTCAGAAGGAATTAAAGAGTTAAGGCTAGGAATATCTGAACCAAGTTTTTTATTTGAGAATTTCTTAGTGACAATACCGATCAATGGGGTTGACTCCAGTAGTCGAAAGGAACCATGAAAAAAGGACCGTTGAGGAAACCTTTTTCAACTTCTGCCTGAATTAAAGAATCTACTGAACTGGCATCATTGACTGCCGACATGAGGTTGGGACCTTCCCAGGTGGACTGAGGAAGGGTAACAAGACCCGTGTGGAAACCGTTCATGAACCCATCCAGCAAGAATTGTACAAGGCGAGGGCTAAGATGGTCACGAATAAGTATCCCCAGCAGGTCAACGTTAACCCTGCCTAGTCATTTATTCTTAAATGTTCTTTGAGAGCAAGCCAAAAGGGGGGGAGCTCTGAAGCAAGAGGAACAGACATGGAGTGCTCTACATTGGTTATAATTACATGAAACTAAATTATAGTTATTGCAGACCTGACTGCTACCTAAAAAGACTATGGGATGGCCCAGTTTATCTGTGTTAATGCTTTGCCTTTGTTGGAACCCTAAAGGGGCCGGCCGAAGATTAACTTAGGGCCACTGGATGACTAACATTTGGACACCATTCTGAGGAATGGAGGATCGACTGACAAGTGGTACACGCTGGAGCTTTTAGCCTGGCGAAATGATGGCAGAAAAATGTCCAGGGATGCCCAATTGGTGACCTGATGGAACTGGGCGAGAGCTGAGGCTGCTTTTGCCGAGAAAGAACGATGATAATCATAAAAAGCATACCCTCCATAGTTATATCCCAAGTCAGTGACCCTATACATGTATAGATCCAGTTCCTCCCTTCTCTCTGGGTGGGCAGAACAGATTATATCCCTGAATAGACTAAACACCAATACAAACTCAGCGACAGATAATTTTTTGTTCAGACAGGCATCCCTGGACTTAAGAACTATGGAAATGTTTTCACAAGCGATTGTTTTGTTTTCCACTGTATCGTGTGTGGCTATTAGAATGGCAGCTAGGTTAACATCTTTCCCTTCCAATATATCTCTCTTGATACCATCTGTCACGAAATGGGACAAGGCTACTTCGGTCATGTTGAGGACTCTACCTGGGGAGGTTGACTGGGACATGGAAGCGACTGGGAGAGGAGGCGCAGATATGCTGGCTGCCGAGCCTCTAGATTCCACCACCAGCAGCCTATTCTGAATGTCCGAGATTGATGAAGTTAAGCTATTAATTGTGGCATGCAATTGTGTCAAAGACAATTGTATAGTTAACATTGACACTTGCTCCCTTGTTGAGGAAGATACTTGGTCTCTTCTAACCCTATTGCTCACTTTTTTGGGATAGCGGTTAAGCCAGCCTTCCTAAGGGAGTCCACTGCAGCCTGTACTTTAGGTAGGTGACCAAAGACCAAAGGGTACTACCTTGTACTGAAACAGGCCCTCTGGCCTGATGAAAGCCATTTTTATCTTGGCAGCCTCCATAAAGGGTAACTGCCAGTACCCTTTGGTGAGGTCCAACAAAGAAAAATACCGGGCATGGCCTAACTTCTAATCTACTCGAGGCATGGAATATGCGTCAAACTTGGGCAGCTCATTCAGTTTGCGGAAGTCGTTACAGAAGCGCAATATCCCATCCGGCTTGGGTATTAAGACTATCGGACTGGCCCATTCACTTTTTGACTCCTCGATGACACCTAGTTGTAGCATTAGCTGCACTTCCTCCCCGATGAGTTGTCACCGAGCTTCGGGTACCCGGAATGGTTTTAACCAGACTTTTGCCTGAGGCTCAGTGATAATGTCATGTCGCATTATGAAAGTGCATCAAGGAAGGTCCGAGAACACATCCGTGTTCCGACTAACGAACTCCCTGGCTTCTTGAACTTGTTTAAAGGAGAGGCTGTCAGCAATTTTCACTGTGGCAGCCGCTTCGCTTGCTTCAGACAGAGGGACTGAATCCGCTTCTTCTAGAAACCCTGGACGTGGGCTGTCTTCCATACAGATTTCCCTATCTTTCCAGGGTTTGAGAAAATTCACATGGTACATCTGCTCCGGCTTTCACCTCCCCGGCTGATGTACCTTGTAATCTACCTCTCCAATGTTTTCAATTACCTCGTAGGGCCCCTGCCACCTAGCTAGGAACTTACTGGCTACGGTTGGTACCAGCACCAATACCCGATCACCCAGGTTAAAGGTCTGAACCTGACCCTGCTGATTATAGACCCTACTCTGGGCTCGCTGCGCTGCTTCCATGTGCTCCCTAACCAGAGGTAACTCTGTTTCCATCCGTCCTTGCATCTGGGTGACATACTTAACAACACTTTTGTTTGGTGTGGGTTGTTGTTCCCACGCCTCTTTGGCCACGTCCAACAGACCACGAGGGTGTCTGCCGTATAGAAGTTCAAAGGGCGAGAACCCAGTAGAGGCCTGGGGCACCTCTCACACTTCGAACATGAGATAGGGCAGAAGAAGATCCCAGTACCTCCCATCCTTAGACACCACTCTTTTTAACATATTTTTTTATGTTTGATTAAACCACTCCACCAGGGCGTCCATTTGCGGGTGATGCACGTCCGCAACTGTTTTATGTGGAGCAACTTACACGTTTAGTGACATATTTCAGTAGTAAAAGAAAAATATATACGCATTTCACTGTTGCAGTTATTTGTGGTGAAAGCGTTTAGTGGCCTATTTCAGTACAAAAAGAAAAATATATACGCACTTCACTTCTGCAGTTATATGTGGGGAAAGCGTTTAGTGGCCTATTTCAGTACAAAAAATATATATATATGCAGTTCATTGTTGCTGTTATTTGCGGTAAAAGCGTTTAGTGACGTATTTCAGTACTAAAAGAAAAATATATACACACTTCACTGTTGCAGTTATTTGTGGTGAAAGCATTTAGTGGTCTATTTCAGTACAAAAATAGAAATATATACACACTTCACTGTTGCAGTTATTTGTTGAGAAAGCGTTTAGTGGCCTATTTCAGTTAGGAATAATCACGGGTAAAACCTGCTTTTACTGTACTTTCGCTTTCAGCTGCATTCACTGCATCCTGATTTCTATCAGTGATATCTTCCCCTGTCCTGAACAGATTGCTATCATTCTGAAAGCTTGTAATGTCAGCTTTCAAGCAATGCAAAGTCCATAATTCTAGCTGGTAGAACCAGAGATATGAGCAGATAAAGCAGCCCCCCCCCCCTTCAGTGTAGAGGAGGAGAGAGAGCAGTTACAGAACTGACAGGCTGTAGGAGGAGAGAAACTGTAAAAATATCTAGAAACGTGACATCATCATCATCAGCGTAGTGACCCATCTAATAAAATTATATTATTTTTACCACACAGTGAATGCCGTAAAAAAATTACACTAAATAATGTAAAAATTGCTTTTTTTTATCTTTTCCCCTAAAAAATAAAATGATAAAAGTTATTTAATGCACAATGTGTACTCCAAAATGGTTCCTAAGAAACCTACAGTGAATCCAGCAAAATAAAAATAAAATTAGAAGAAAAAAATGTAAAGTTATAAATGCTAGAACACAAAGGGGGAAAATATTATTGTTTTTTAACCCCTTAAGGACACAGCCTTTTTACACCTTAGGACCAGGCCATTTTTTGCAAATCTGACCAGTGTCACTTTAAGTGCTGATAACTTTAAAACGCTTTGACTTATTCAGGCCGTTCTGAGATTGTTTTTTCGTCACATATTGTACTTCATGACACTGGTGAAATGAAGTAAAAAAAATATTTTTTTTGCACCAAAAAATACCAAATTTAACAAATTTTTGGAAAAATTAGCAAATTTCAAAGTTTCAGTTTCTCTACTTCTGTAATACATAGTAATACCCCCAAAAATTGTGATGACTTTACATTCCCCATATGTCTACTTTATGTTTGAATTGTTTTGGGAATGATATTTTATTTTTTGGGGATGTTATAAGGCTTAGAAGTTTAGAAGCAAATCTTGAAATTTTTCAGCAATTTACAAAAACTACATTTTTAGGGACCAGTTCAGGTCTGAAGTCACTTTGCGAGGCTTACATAATAGAAATCACCCAAAAATGACCCCATCTAAGAAACTACACCCCTCAAGGTATTCAAAACTGATTTTACATACGTCGTTAACCCTTTAGGTGTTGCGCAAGAGTTATTGGCAAATGGGGATGAAATTTGCAAATTTCATTTTTTGTCTAATTTTCCATTTTAACCCATTTTTTCCACTAACAAATCAAGGGTTAACAGCCAAACAAGACTGTATCTTTATTGATCTGACTCTGCCGTTTACAGAAACACCCAATATGTGGCCGTAAACTACTGTACGGCCACACAGCGGGGCATAGAGTGAAAGGTGCGCCGTTTGGTTTTTGGAGGGCTGATTTTTATGGACTGGTTTATTTACACCATGTCCCATTTGAAGACCCCTGATGCACCCCTAGAGTAGAAACTCCCTAAAAGTGACCCCATCTAAGAAACTACACCCCTCAAGGTATTCAAAACTGATTTTACATACGTCGTTAACCCTTTAGGTGTTGCGCAAGAGTTATTGGCAAATGGGGATGAAATTAGCCAATTTCATTTTTTGTCTAATTTTCCATTTTAACCCATTTTTTCCACTAACAAATCAAGGGTTAACAGCCAAACAAGACTGTATCTTTATTGCCCTGACTCTGCCGTTTACAGAAACACCCAATATGTGGCGGTAAACTACTGTACGGCCACACAGCGGGGCGTAGAGGGAAAAGTGCGCCGTTTGGTTTTTGGAGGGCTAATTTTTATGGACTGGTTTAATTACACCATGTCCCATTTGAAGACCCCTGATGCACCCCTAGAGTAGAAACTCCCTAAAAGTGACCCCATCTAAGAAACTACACCCTTCAAGGTATTCAAAACTGATTTTACATACGTCGTTAACCCATTAGGTGTTGCGCAAGAGTTATTGGCAAATGGGGATGAAATTTGCAAATTTCATTTTTTTGTCTAATTTTTCATTTTAACCCATTTTTTCCACTAACAAATCAAGGGTTAACAGCCAAACAAGACTGTATCTTTATTGCCCTGACTCTGCCGTTTACAGAAACACCCAATATGTGGCCGTAAACTACTGTACGGCCACACAGCGGGGCGTAGAGGGAAAGGTGCGCCGTTTGGTTTTTGGAGGGCTGATTTTTATGGACTGGTTTATTTACACCATGTCCCATTTGAAGACCCCTGATGCACCCCTAGAGTAGAAACTCCCTAAAAGTGACCCCATCTAAGAAACTACACCCCTCAAGGTATTCAAAACTGATTTTACATACGTCGTTAACCCTTTATGTGTTGCGCAAGAGTTATTGGCAAATGGGGATGAAATTTGCAAATTTCATTTTTTTGTCTAATTTTCCATTTTAACCCATTTTTTCCACTAACAAATCAAGGGTTAACAGCCAAACAAGACTGTATCTTTATTGCCCTGACTCTGCCGTTTACAGAAGCACCCAATATGTGGCCGTAAACTACTGTACAGCCACACAGCGGGGCGTAGAGGGAAAGGTGCGCCGTTTGGTTTTAGGAGGGCTGATTTTTATGGACTGGTTTATTTACACCATGTCCCATTTGAAGCCCCCTGATGCACCCCTAGAGTAGAAACTCCCTAAAAGTGACCCCATTTTGGAAACTACGGGATAAGGTGGCATTTTTTTGGGGACTATTTTTAGGGTAAATATGATTTTTGGTTGCTCTATATTACATTTTTGTGACGCAAGGTTACCAAAAATTGAAATTCTGAAATTTCATCTCCATTTGCCATTAACTGTTGAGGAACACCTAAAGGGTTAATTAAGTTTGTATAATTAGTTTTGAATACCTTGAGGGGTGTAGTTTCTTAGATGGGGTCAGTTTTGGGGAGTTTTTACTCTAGGGTGCATCAGGGGGGCTTCAAAAGGGACATGGTGTCAATAAAAAAGGCCATCAAAATCGGCCTTCCAGAAACCATGTCGGTCCTTTCCTTTTGCGGCCTCCCTTTTACTGATACAGCAGTTTACGACCACAAATGTGGTGTTTCTGTAAACTGCAGTATCAGGGTAATAAATATTAAGTTTTGTTTGGTTGTTAACCCTTGTTTTGTTACCGGAAAAAACGGATTGAAATGGAAAAGTGCCAAAAATAGCGGTTTTGGCACCGTTTTTTTTTTTTTTTTTAAACTGTGTTAATCTGGGGGGTTAGGTAATGGGATATTTTTATAGAGGAGATTCTTACGGATGCGGCAATACCTAATAAGGTTTTTGACTATATTATCTTTTTTGATACAAAGCTTTTTTTGGGTATCTCTAAAGTCTAAGGGTCATTTTTTTTTTTTTTTATCCAATTATCTCATGTGGGGACTCATTTTTTGCGGGATGAGCGGACGGTTTTATTGGCACTATTTTGGGGGCTATATGACTTTTTTATCGCTTGCTATTAAACTTTTTGTTATATAAGGTGACAAAAAAAATCTTTTTTTGCACCTATTTTTTATATTTTTTTTGACCGTGTTAATCTGGGGGGTTGGGTCATGGGGTATTTTTATAGAGGAGATTCTTACGGACGCGGCAATACCTGATAAGTCAACTTTTTTTTACAATTATTTTGGTTTTAGACTATATTATCTTTTTTGATTCAATTTTTTTTGGGGGTATCTCTAAAGTCTAAGGGTCATTTTTGTAAAAAAATTTGTATCCAATTATCTCATGTGGGGGCTCATTTTTTGTGGGATGAGCGGACGGCTTTATTGGCACTTTTTGGGGGGGCTATATGACTTTTTGATCGCTTGCTATTAAACTTTTTATTATGTATTATTTTTTCCTTGACCGTGTTAATCTGGGGGGTTAGGTCATGGGGTAGTTTTATAGAGGAGATTATTACCGACGCGGCGATACCTAATATGTCTACTTTTAATAAATTATTTTAGGTTTTTTTGGGTGTCTCAAGTCTGAGAACCAGTTTTTTTTTATCCGATGTCAGTGCTAAATTGGGATATAAATTTAGTACTCCATGGAAGTGTGATACTCCCTGAAGCAACCGTCAATGCAGAGGCCCGGATGATCGGGGCAAGTGTCGCACTGAGTAGTCGTGTCCTTCCGTATCCCCCTCCTGCGACACACTCTGCACTTTTTTTGGGTTCGTCCCTTCTTTCCAGTATGGGGGACCACACCTGGAAAGTGTTGGCCAGGGACGATCCGGGCACCTACAGTTCCCGAGGTACTCCGGCCTGCTCTTTCCCGGTCCGAAAAGATCAGGGCCTTGAGGACTGCCTCATAGAACTGGAGGAATGTCCCTGTGCTGCCAGCGCTTCGGGATAGTACAAAAGAGTTGTACATGGCAACCTGCACCAAGTAGACCGCAACTTTTTTGTACCATGCCCGGGTTTTGCGCATGGCGTTATATGGCTTGAGGACTTGATCAGAGAGATCAACTCCTCCCATATACCGATTGTAAGCGACGATACAATCGGGCTTGAGGACCGTTGACGCGGTACCTCGCACAGGGACAGGGGTGATGCCGTTACCATGAATTGTGGACAGCATAAGGACATCCCTCTTGTCCTTATACCTGACCAGCAACAGGTTTCCAGTGGTAAGGGCACGGGTCTCACCCCTAGGGATAGGTACCTGGAGGGGGTGGGCAGGGAGGCCGCGTTGATTTTTCCGCACGGTCCCACAAGCGGACGTGGATCTGGCGGCAAGGGACTGGAACAAGGGGATACTGGTATAAAAGTTATCCACATAAAGGTGGTAACCCTTATCCAGCAGTGGGTACATAAGGTCCCACACAAGTTTCCCGGTAACACCCAGAGTGGGGGGACATTCTGGGGGTTGAATCCGGGAATCTCGCCCCTCGTATACACGAAATTTGTAAGTGTACCCTGAGGTACTCTCACAAATTTTGTATAGCTTCACGCCATACCTCGCCCGCTTGGAGGGCACATACTGGCGGAAAATGAGTCTCCCCTTGAACGCAATGAGAGACTCATCAACCGCGACCTCTCTTCCAGGTACATAGGCCTCCATGAATTTGGCCCCAAAGTGATCGATGACCGGCCGTATCTTGTACAGATGGTCATGGGCAGGATCACCTCGGGGGGGACATGCTGCATTATCGGAATAATGCAGACATTTCCGGATGGCCTCAAACCGGGAGCGTGTCATGGCTGTACTGTAAAGTGGGGCCTGGTATAGGACGTCCCCACTCCAGTACAGCCTGACACTGGGTTTTTTGACCAGGCCCATATGCAGCACGAGGCCCCAAAATGTCCTCATTTCGGCTGCACTGACCGGCGTCCAGCCACCGGGCCTGGCCAAAAAGGAGCCCGGGTGTTGAGCGACGAACTGTTGGGCGTACAGATTCGTCTGCTCCACCATCAGATTTACCAGTGGGTCACTGAAAAAATGACAAAAAAAGTCATATTCAGTGTAGCCCACTGTGGAAATCTGGATTCCTGATTGGCCTACAAAATCAGGAATCACAGGCTCGTATCGCTCTGGGTTACTGTCATGGTCTTACCTTCTCACTGTTCTCCTTCGTTTGACATGTGCTGGCGGCCATCTTGGTTTCTGGGTTTCTTGTAGCCTCCCACCCTGCAGCTCCTCCTTCCCACTGGGAGGAGCTGGATGCCTAGCTCATATATATAGAAGGTCTGTGGCTTCAGTTCCTTGCTTGGTCCTCCTGTGTTCACATGCTTCTAAGACTGCTGCTGCTTCTGGTTCCTGATCCTGGCCTCGTCTGACTACCCCGTTGGTTCCTGATCCTGGCTTCGTCTGACTACCCCGTTGGTTCCTGATCCTGGCTTCGTCTGACTACCCCGTTGGTTCCTGATCCTGGCTTCGTCTGACCACCCTCCTGGTTCCTGACCTCTGTCTACGCAAGACCCTGCTTCGGTTTAGCCATCCGTTTGGACTTTTGCTACGGCTTGATTTCCAATAAAGCCTTCTTATTTCCACTCATCTCTGTTGTACGTCTGGTTCATGGTTCCATGACATTAGGACCAAGCCATGAATTCTGACGGTACAGGGCCATCCTCGCTACCTACACTGGTTGCCAGACTTGATCAGCAGGATCACCTGTTGGGTCGGTTCGCTGTGGCGTTGCAAACCCTGCTTGAACGCACGGCTCATTTCGCTTCCGTTGCCGATGGGTCGGTTGTCGCTCCTGGGCCCGCTCCTACTGCCGCTCCGGTTGTTGCGCCAGAGTCTACCCCGACACCTGTTGCTGCGCCTGCGGTGTCTCGGGGTATGACCGGTTCTGCCCCCCTTCCACAGCGCTTTGGGGGAGAGCCAACTCAGTGCCGAGGTTTCCTTAACCAGGTGGGCATTTATTTCGAGTTGCTGCCACATGCCTTTCCTACTGAGAGATCAAAGGTGGGCTTCTTGATCTCGCTGCTCTCGGACAAGGCCTTGGCCTGGGCCAGCCCTTTATGGGAGAACAACAATCCGGTGGTTGCCGAGTTTTCCGGTTTTGTTGCTTCTCTTCGGAAGGTATTCGATGTGCCGGCTCGTGCTGCCTCTGCTGCGAAGCTCCTTATGTCCATCAGACAGGGTTCACGATCCATAGCTGAATACGCCATTGAGTTTCGTACCCTGGCAGCAGAGGTGGGCTGGAATAATGAGGCTCTGGTCGCTGCTTTCTCTCATGGTCTCTCGGATGCCTTGAAGGATGAGGTTGCAGCTAAGGACCTACCAGTGGAGCTCGAGTCTCTTATTTCTTTCCTGATTTTGATTGACACCAGACTCAGGGAGAGACCTTCCTTTAAGGAGAGCCTGCGGAGGTCTCCTAACAGATTGGCGCCTACGTTTGCTGTCCCACCCGTGCCTCCCTCTCCTCCCACGCCTCCTGGGGATGACTTGTCTGGGGGTGAACCCATGCAGCGGGGGTTTGCTCGCCTGTCTGAGGGGGAGAGGGTACTCCGGAGACGCGAGGGCCGATGCATGTACTGTGGTCTCGGTGGGCATTTTCGGTTGGCATGTCCGAACCGTCCGGGAGAACGCTCGCACCTGAGGTCATGTCGGGGGCAGATCTTGGGTGGAGTCTCCTCGTCCCCGGTTTCCCGTGTTGACAAACCACTGATCACGGTTGTCCTCTCCTGGGTCGGGGGCTCGGTGACGACCCAGGCGTTGGTGGACTCTGGTGCTGGTGGTTTGTTCATTGATAGAGTGTTCGTTGCCGCCAATTCCATTCCTCTGCAGCCTCGAGGTTCCCCACTGGCTCTTGAGGCGATAGACGGCAGACCTCTTCTGCCACCACACGTGACTCATGAGACCCTTCCAGTGGGGATAGCCATTGGTGCCGTTCACAGAGAGTCGGTCTGTCTCCAGGTTATTTCGTCTCCACACTACTCGGTGGTCTTGGGGTACCCCTGGCTCCAGAAGCATAATCCGACTTTCGATTGGAGATCGGTCGAGATCCTCTCGTGGTCACCGCAGTGTGGGGCTAGTTGCATCCATGGGCCTGTCAAGTTGCTGTGTACTTCCTCGGACTCTCTGTTGCCTCCTGAATACGAAGAGTACCGGGATGTATTCGATAAGGTGCGCGCGGTTGCCCTACCTCCGCACCGCCCATACGATTGTGCCATAGAGTTACAATCCGGTGCCGTTCCTCCTCGTGGCAAAGTCTATCCTCTGTCGGTAGCGGAGAATGAGGCCATGGAGGAGTACGTGAGGGAGGCGCTTTCACGCGGACACATTCGCAAATCCTCGTCCCCGGCAGGGGCTGGATTTTTCTTTGTGAAAAAGAAGGGCGGCGAGTTGAGGCCTTGCATCGATTACAGGGGTCTCAATCGCATCACGATCAAGAACGCTTACCCGATACCCTTGATTTCCGAGCTGTTCGATCGCCTCAAAGGGGCCACGGTCTTTACCAAACTCGACCTGAGGGCGGCATATAACCTGGTAAGGATCAAGGCGGGCGATGAGTGGAAGACCGCGTTTAACACCAGGACCGGTCATTATGAATCCTTGGTTATGCCCTTTGGGTTGTGCAATGCGCCCGCAGTCTTCCAGGAATTCATCAACGATGTTTTCCGTGACCTGTTGCAGCAGTGTGTGGTGGTCTATTTGGATGACATCTTGGTATATTCTGCATCCATGGAGGCCCACATTCTGGATGTCAGACGAGTGTTGCAACGCTTACGAGAGAACAAGCTGTTCGGTAAGCTTGAGAAATGCGAATTTCACCGATCCCAGGTAACCTTCTTAGGTTACATCATTTCCGCTGAGGGGTTCTCCATGGATCCTGAGAAGGTTTCGGCTGTCTTACAGTGGCCCCAGCCCAGTGGGCTTCGTGCCTTGCAGCGCTTTTTGGGCTTCGCTAATTATTATCGGAAGTTCATCAGGGACTTTTCCATGCTAGCCAAGCCTCTCACGGATCTGACCAGGAAGGGCAGTAATCCTCAGGTCTGGCCGCTCGAGGCCATCCGAGCTTTTGAGGCTCTAAAGTCCGCCTTTGTGTCGGCTCCGATTCTGTCGCATCCCAACCCTGGGTTGCCTTTTGTCCTCGAGGTGGACGCGTCTGAGACGGGAGTAGGCGCCCTCCTGTCTCAGCGTAGAACACCAGAGGGTCCTCTGCTTCCTTGTGGGTTTTACTCCCGGAAACTGTCTTCCGCGGAGTGCAACTATCAGATTGGTGACAGGGAGTTATTGGCCATCGTGCAGGCCCTTAAAGAATGGAGGCACTTGCTCGAGGGCTCGGTGGTTCCGGTTCTCATCCTGACGGACCACAAGAATCTGACCTACCTCTCTGAGGCCAAGAGATTGACACCACGTCAGGCCAGATGGGCTCTGTTCTTGTCACGTTTTAATTACGTGGTCTCCTACCTACCCGGCTCCAAGAACATCAGAGCGGATGCCTTATCACGGCAGTACTCCGAGCTGTCCGGGGAGGAGTCGATTCCGACTACGGTCATACCCCCGAATCAGATCCTGGCCGCTATTCGCACCAGCCTGACCTCTCCTCTGGGTGAGCAGATTTTGGCGGCTCAATCTGGTGCTCCCTCTGGGAGACCCAACGGCAGATGTTTTGTGCCTGAGGAGTTGCGCACTCGGTTGTTGCGAACCTACCATAACTCCAAGGCCGCGGGGCACCCTGGAAAGAATCAGCTGTCCTGGGCGGTTTCACGTCTGTTCTGGTGGCCTTCTCTACGTTCCGACATCGCCGCATATGTAGCGGCATGCTCCGTTTGTGCCCAGAGTAAGTCCCCTCGGCACCTTCCGTTGGGCCTTTTGCAACCCATAGCCACCGGGGAGCGTCCATGGTCACACCTGGGGATGGATTTCATTGTGGACCTCCCTGCATCCCGAGGCCATACGGTCATTCTCATGATTGTGGATCGGTTTTCCAAAATGTGCCACTGTGTTCCTCTCAAGAAGTTACCCTCTGCACAAGAGTTGGCCTCGATTTTTGCCAGGGAGGTCTTCCGGTTGCACGGTTTGCCCAAGGAGATTGTGTCGGATCGGGGGAGTCAGTTTGTGTCCAGGTTCTGGCGCGCCTTTTGCTCCCAGTTGGGGATTCATCTCTCTTTCTCCTCGGCCTACCACCCTCAGTCCAATGGGGCCGCAGAACGATCCAATCAGGCCTTGGAGCAATTCCTTCGTTGCTATGTCTCCGATCACCAAGACAATTGGGTTGACCTCCTGCCTTGGGCTGAGTTTGCCAGGAACACGGCGGTGAACTCTTCCTCTGGGACGTCTCCCTTCATGGCCAATTATGGGTTCCAACCTGCCGTGTTACCGGAGGTATTCTCTCCCCAGGATACTCCGGCTGTGGAGGATCACCTTTCCGTCCTACGTACTTCTTGGGTACAGATCCAGAGGTCCCTTGAGGTCTCTGCGCAACGCCAGAGACTCCAGGCTAATCGCAGACGAGCGCCCGCTCCTTCCTACCAGGTCGGAGACCGTGTATGGTTGTCCACCCGCAACCTCAACCTTCGAGTGCCCACTCCCAAGCTGGCGCCTCGCTTTGTTGGTCCCTTCCGAGTGCTTCACAGGGTAAACCCGGTAGCCTATGCCCTTGCGCTTCCTCCTGGCATGCGGATCTCCAACATGTTTCATGTCTCCCTGTTGAAGCCATTGGTGTGTAATCGTTTCACTTCCTCGGTTCCTCGGCCCCGTCCGGTCCAAGTGGGCAATCGTGAGGAATATGAGGTGAGCAATATCCTGGACTCACGCCTGGTCCGCGGTCGGTTGCAGTTTTTGGTCCATTGGCGTGGTTATGGTCCAGAGGAGCGTTCCTGGGTTCCCTCCGCAGATGTCCATGCTCCTGCGTTGCTCCGAGCCTTCCACGCACGCTTCCCTCTGAAACCGTTCCTTACTCCGCGGAGGAGGGGCCCTTGAGGGGGAGGTACTGTCATGGTCTTACCTTCTCACTGTTCTCCTTCGTTTGACATGTGCTGGCGGCCATCTTGGTTTCTGGGTTTCTTGTAGCCTCCCACCCTGCGGCTCCTCCTTCCCACTGGGAGGAGCTGGATGCCTAGCTCATATATATAGAAGGTCTGTGGCTTCAGTTCCTTGCTTGGTCCTCCTGTGTTCACATGCTTCTAAGACTGCTGCTGCTTCTGGTTCCTGATCCTGGCCTCGTCTGACTACCCCGTTGGTTCCTGATCCTGGCTTCGTCTGACTACCCCGTTGGTTCCTGATCCTGGCTTCGTCTGACTACCCCGTTGGTTCCTGATCCTGGCTTCGTCTGACCACCCTCCTGGTTCCTGACCTCTGTCTACGCAAGACCCTGCTTCGGTTTAGCCATCCGTTTGGACTTTTGCTACGGCTTGATTTCCAATAAAGCCTTCTTATTTCCACTCATCTCTGTTGTACGTCTGGTTCATGGTTCCATGACAGCTACACCAGACAAGTTCACCGGCAGGGGGCTTCGGTGGATTTAACTGGTGGGCCGGGAAACCAGTACGAGCCCCAGAGCTGCTCGTACTAGTGTGGGCCACAGGGTCCCTAACATGGCGGTCCCCTTGCTCCGCCTGGCGGCGTCTCCGCCGCCTTGGGGGCTCATCATCATCGCTAGATGATGAGGAGGATGCGGATGACAACAGGAATGTGGGGTCATCCTCATCCTCACTGGGACTCTCGGAGTCAGAGGCAATCTGGGCGTATGCCTCCTCGGCCGAGAACGTCCGGCGGGCCATAGGGGAGTGTGTGTCTGCGTGTATATGTGCGTGTGTGTAACTCTTTATTTTGTGTGCGTGTGTGTGGGGGCACGGGTGTTCACGAACTCACCCTAAAACTAACAGAAAAAAAATAAAATAAACTAACTAAAAAAAGGGAAAAAAATGTGGGGGAAAAAATTCAAAACCGCTGATCAACCGTCCGAAGTTGATCAGCGGTGGGGTGTGCGATGCGCTAACAGTGGCCGGACACTAAGTGCCGGCCACAGTCAGCGTACACGAAAAAAAAAAAATGCACCCCAAAAAAGGTGTGGGGGGGGGGGCAAGTGGCAGCACCCCTGGGGGGTCTAGGGTCACACAGCTGTGCTGTGGACCCCAGACACCCTAACTTAGGGTGATGCAATCAAAGTTCAGAAACTAACTTTCCCTTTTTTTTCCCTGCCTAAACCAAACTTTCCCTATCTGTCCCTATGTACCTGATGGGGTCCTGGGGGGCACAGATCGGGTCCTGGGGGGCACAGATCGGGTCCTGGGGGGCACAGATCGGGTGCAGGCAGCGGTGCAGCAGACACGTGCAGGCAGCTCCTCTCTCCTCCGGCTCCGGAACACAAAAGGAGGAGGAGAGGAGCGCCTGCCTCTTTTGAATCTGCCGCCGGACCTCCCACAGACCAATCAGAAAGCGATCCTGAGTGGTGATGTCACCATCACCACTCAGGATCGCTGGATGGTGATTGGTGGGGTGAAATCACACCACCATCACCATCCTGTTCCGGGTTATCGGGACTTCAGAGACCCGAATAACCCGGAAACGCAGAAAACCGCAGGTCTGAATTGACCTGCGGTTTTCTGCGATCGCATACATGGGGGGGTCACCGGACCCCCCGGCGCATTTGCTCCAAGTGCCTGCTCAATGATTTGAGCAGGCACGGGGTTCCGATCACCGCCCGCCGTGCGGCGGTGATCGAAAATGCACAGGGCGTACATGTACGCCCTGTGTCCTTAAGTACCAGGGCACAAGGGCGTACCTGTACGCCCTATGTCCTTAAGAGGTTAAGGCTAAAATATATGATGTCACTAAGGTGCTTAAAATGCAATAGTGTTCCCTGAGTTGTGTGCCAACAAGATTTATTGCAGACACACATTAAAAATCTACAACAAAAAAGTGACATTTTTTGGAGGCTTTTTCCAATGTTTTTACACTAACACTGGCCAAACTGCATCCCCAGAACAATCACATATGGAAGTTAATGAGTATTCTCCACTTTCCTAGTTCTGTGAAAATTATAAAAAATTGTCACCTGAGGAGGAACAATATCTGTAAAACTCACAGAAGAGAACTCACTACATGTGGTCCACCTAATAAAGCATTTCAGCTTAATCATCAATTTAGCTGAAATTACTGTATATGATTGCAAAATATATGAACAGCTAATATACATCTTGTGGGGACATATTCTGTTATGCATATTATCATGATAATCCAGAACACAAAAGTCAAAACTGCCTTCTTAAACATATTATATTAGTAGCAGTTAAACGGGTTTTCTGGTCATAGCAAGTTTTCCCCTATTCACTGTATAGGGATAACTATTAGATTGGTGGGAGTTCTACTACTGGGACTGCCACCAATCACAGGAACCCAGGTATTTCCAGAACTCCCATAGAGATGAATATAGTGGGAATCTGCATGCTCAACCTGCTGCTTTGTTCATTTTGGAGCTTCCTGTTCTCGTGATCAGTGGGGGTCTCAGTGGTAAGACCCCTATCAATCTAATAGTTATCCCCCATCATGTGGATAATCTTTTAACACTACCACTCAGATGTATTAAAATAGGAAGTTGACTATATTGAAAATCAATGCAAAACATGTCTAGAATTTGATGGAGATTTCTTACACCGCATTTGTTAAAACCCCATTTACTTTCACTGTACTGTACTTTTTTTGCAGATCCTACAACCAAAATTCTGCAAATACGCAATGCTTGAAATTCATATTGTATTATATTAAGTGTGAGTAGGGATGCATGCATGAATGTATTTCATAACAAATCCAAACCCGGATTTGTGGCTCGCGGCACAATCATTAACAAATTTGGTTTCGTATTCATTATGAAATACATTTATGAAATACAGTAACGGTGCATACATGAGACTAACACGATAACTACAGCCATGTACATACATAGGTATTTTAATGAAATTCAGTTATTGAGCTAAACAAATCGAGTACATCAAAATCATCACTAGTGTAAACCTATCCTTCATTTCCTTAATCCTTTTAGGAATCGGCCAGTGATTTTTAAATTTTTGTTTTTCATTCCTTGCCTTCAAACAGCCATCATTTTTTCATTTTCCATTCACATAGGGTTTGATTGTGGGACAAGTTATATTTTTTAATGGCAAAATTTATATTACTATAGCTTGAATTGGAAAAAGGGGAAAAATGCTTTGTGTGGCAAATTTGGAAAAAATGCCAATTTGGCCAAGGTTTTACGGGTTTTATTTTTAAGATGTTCACTGTACTCTAAAAATGACATGACGACCTTATTCTGCAAGTCATTAGGATTACGATACAAAATGTATACAGTTTCTCTTGTGTTTCACTACTTGAAAAAAAAGAAAAACCTTTGAAAAAACAGTTTTTTGTTTGCATCAACATATTCTGACCATATCTTTTATATATTTCTGTCTACAAAGCTGGATGAAGGTTTGTTTTTGTGCAGAGTAAACTGTATTTAATGGTAGAATTTTTGGCATACAGTACATATGACTTTTTGATCACTGTTGTATATTGTAATAGTTTGGACATTTTTGGACGCCCTATACATGTTTATTATTTTTATTATTATTTATTTGAGAGCACCTTAATTCCTTTGCACTGTACATCTAAGAGAGGGTATACAGACATAATATAAAAACACAAGTCGGATGTTGTGGCAGAGTCTGATGTGCTGGGGGTAGCGAATTCCAGAGTATGGGGGATGAAAGAGAAAAATCTTGTAGATGATTGTGCGAACAATGTGTAGGGGCAGGTCCGACATGTAAGGAGGGGACAGATTGTGGACTGGCCTTATATGTTGTTGTTAGTATTTTGAACTGAATTTGCTGACCAAAAGTGAGCCAGTGAAGGGATTGACAGAGGGAAAACATGGGACATGGGAGCACATAGCCTTCCTGCTGCCTGAGGCAAACATTTTAATGGCACACCCCACCCTCAATGCCAAATTCTTGACCTAACCCTTTTCCACCAGCCAGAAATGCAGCTTGAAGATTCTGGGCCCCAGTGCAAAATTTATGACAGAGCCCACCCAGCATGAACTTTCTATAATACCGATGGCTTTTTATATGGCACAAGGGTCTTGCGAGACCCCTCAGACTCTTGGGCCCCTTAGCGACTGCTACCTCTGCACCCCCTATAGCTACGCCTCAGCTCAGGGTTCAGGAAGGAGCAAGTGCAAGAATTATTCTTGAGTTAAAAGTGGTAGGAGGAGGTAAGGGTTTAAATGTGTCATCGCTTATTTATTTTTCACTTGAACATGTGATCTTCGCTTGTCACATAGACAAGAATATAATACTACTGTGGTCTATGGGATTTTAAGAGGCTGCCTGAGAAGCTGTGCCTCATGCACAGCTTTTCAGGCAGTTAGACATGACATGTCTAGGAACTTTCTCAAGGTGCCCCCTTCCTTTGCCTAACCCAGCAGATGCTATTAGCGCTATCGACAGTGGCATCTTAGGAGTTAAATGACTGGTATCAGTGTCATTGCTGGCCTGGTGCCTGCTGCATCATCAAGCTGGCACCCACCACATATGGAGTGGGTTCATCCTGTGAGTCCACTTCATACATTTTTTACTACACCAAGTCTTAACTGCTTGTTGCAGTGTATCTAAGGGTTAAAAGGAGTGGCACATGTGCAGTGAATCAAGGGGCACTGGCATTGGCTGCCTCTACTCATGCGCCAGATGCTGCTGGAGGAGACTTGTGATGATGTTCCTGACATGTGGAATGTCGTTGAAGCTAGGATGGGGTCTTTTGCAACATAACTCTATAAAATACAAAAGATCATCATTGTGAACTGTCACCATCCTGGATAATGGGTTGAGGGTAGTTTGGGGCCCTAAATCCTCATCACAGGTTTCCTTTAAAAACTTAATTATTTAGAATTCTAAGTTGTTTTTGTGACCTTTGTGCGTTGCTCCCCACCATTTACTATTCTACTCCACACCATAACACATTTTTTGAGTACTACCATTCATTCCTACACTTATATCAAGATATAGGAATAATGTACACAATGAGGTCAAACTACAAGAATATTGTAGACAAAAATGTCACAGTACAGGCATAATGCACACTGTAAAGGCACAGTATAAAAACTGATCTCCTAGTACAGGCATATTGTTGTCAGTGCGATACATTACTACAGAGAAGTAATGCACTCAATGATGTCACAGCTCAGGAATAATACACAGGGTGATGCACACAATGATGTCACTAGACAGGAGTAATGCACATGCTGATGTTACAGTACAGTTACCTAGTGTTGCTACTGCACTAAAGTAATGCATATAGGGATATCATAGAACTTGGATAATTCACAAAGTACTCAGTGATGTTGTTGGGTGCAGGAATAATGATGAATTTGTGTTGCTGAACAAGGAAAATTAACACACTGTTATTACAGATGAGGAATAATACACTGTCACAGTATATAAATAATGTTCACAGAGATGTCAAAGAGCACAAATTATGTACAAAATTAGATTCTTTTACATTCTCTGTGAGCACAATACAGAGAAGATGTAATACATTTTATGTAGTAGGAGTGTCCATTTCTAACAAATAAATATATTAAAAATGTACCCTTTTTATCTTTTATCTGGCCATTTTAGATTATTTCTTAAAACATCTAGAGAAAAGGTCTGGTTCATTATCTAAATGCAAGCCATGTGTTCAGTATATTTGAAATATATGTCTACCACATCCTCACCAAGAGAATATTCATACTTTCTCACAGATAATAGATGGGTGAGTTGTGTACAACTCCTTTGACTGCAGCACCCTGGAGAAAGTGCATGTTTAGTTTCCTCTTCTCCTCCTGATTTGGAAAGGAATGGAATCCATTGGAGATCTATGTGTTCTTTCTCACCCCATCATTTAGGATTTTAGGGAGTGGAAGATTTTGATTATCCTTGTGTATAAGTAATGCTGTCATGAACATAACCATGGTAAGTTCTCTCTTGTAGAACATCTTGCTTTACACCAAATATGTCTTGAAAAGTATTTTGTTCTATAAAATATTGTACAGTATCATTCACACATCATTATTTCTGAGTATTTTGACATGAAAAGATGTGAACATATCATTTTTCTGAAGTTTGGTTCAACTTCTCCAAAACCATAATCCCTCATATAAAACCAGGAGTCATCATTCACAGTAATATCCTGTGTATTTTTTCCTAATGCTCCTTGGGGATTTAACATTTAAAAGAAATATTTACTGTAAAATAACCAAAATACAAATGCATTCGTATATATTCCAAATGAAAATACATTTCTCTACACCTAGTGTCAACAAGATATCTGTTCTGACAGTGCAGCACTAATACCAGACTTCAGGGATCTAACCTCACTGTACAATTTTCATGAAGGCCAGGAAACAGCATGTTAGGATTTGAATAGTATTATGTGTTAAATCCTGGTAGAGATAGAACTCTTGGGGCTGCCATGCAATGGTTACTTTACAGAATATCTTCTTGTTATCAATGGTATTATTACATAGTGTTCTGCTATTATTTAAATGGGGGTATTACTGGACATTGCAGTTAGGATCCCCTAAAAAGGATGCCAACTAAGCAGGCATAAATTGTGAGTCAAAAGAAGAAAACATTGTAATAAAGCAAAACTGAAGCAAGTTAAGTTTCTGAACTCAGGGTGTCATGTAAATATTACGTATAAAAGTTCACTAGAAAACTGGATGCTCAATATAACAAAAACAAAGCAGTTCATTCATAATGAAAGTAGCTTACAGATACATTTTATATTTTAATAGTATACACTATTCAAAAGATCATTGCCAGCCAAAACAAACAATGGGCATACATATATTACTAATTGTTTTGGCAGTGGGTGTGAAACCACTATGTCAACCAACGGATTTTACTTTGGGCTGATCCTAAGGGTGTTAGCTTGGAAGTCCCTTGGTATTCACCCTTTAACCCAGGCATGTCCAAACTGCGGCCCTCCAGCTGTTGCAAAAACTACAACTCCCAGAATGCCTGTATAGCCTACAGCTATTAGGGCATGCTGGGAGTTGTAGGTTTGCAACAGCTGGAGGGCCGCAGTTTGGACATGCCTGCTTTAACCCCTATACAGGAATCCACTACAAGGAAGCTGTAGGAGGCTGGTGAGTCCAAGGCACTGAGGAGGAACCTGAGGATTGAGTGGAGAAACCCCCATGCCCACCCAGGATAGCAGAGCAGTGGCAGGCACGGGCTACTGATATATCAGTCATTCAAAATGACACGTAAGGTGGTTGCACTTCCTGTTATCACTTTTACATTACAAAATGGATGCTGCTACAGAGATAGGGTAAATACCAAATTCAGTGCTGTGACAAATCGATAATAAAGCACATCTTGGTGTCCATTATTTTAGTATATTTTTATTTTTATTGTCTGGCAAATTTACCAGAATCTGCAAGAGAGGCTCCTAGTGGAATCTCCTTTTTGCAGTAGATCATTGCACTCTAGTTAATAAGGGAGGTGCTGGTAGTATGTTCCCAACCCAGACCAGTTTATTGCAATGGCAATGTAATCTACAGTGTTAGGCCTCATGCACACAACAGTATTTTTTCACGGTCCGCAAAACGGGGTTCCGTTGTTCCGTGATACGTTTCCGTTTTTGTTTCCGTGTGTCTTCCTTGATTTTTGGACGATCACCAGACATGAAAAGTGAAAATAAAAATCTAAGTCAAGTTTGCCTTGCAAATGATAGGAAAGAAACGGACACGGATCACGGACGCGGATGACAATCTTGTGTGCCTCCGTGTTTTTTCACAGACACATTGACTTGAATGGGTCCTCGAACCGTTGTCCGTGAAAAAAATAGGACAGGTCATATTTTTGGGACGGACTGGAAACACGGATCACGGACGCGTATGACAAACGGTGCATTTTCCGAGTTTTCAACAGACCCATTGAAAGTCAATGGGTCTGCAGAAAATCACGGAAAACGGAACAACGGAAACGGAACAACGGACACGGAACACAACAACGGTCGTGTGCATGAGGCCTTAGTGAGGCTTGTAAGAGTGAATTTTAACAGAAGTTTCTACTTGGAGTATGTGATGTATGCTAAAATGGAACATCAGATGCAGATGTGAACGTAGCCATACAAAAACATTGGCTTTTTCTCTAACTGAAAACTTTCTAATCGATAGAATAATATACAGGAATTATGTAGAAATGGCTTTATATCTCATTACTTCACTTTATATCTGCTGTTGGTATGGTATGGGCATATAAAGGTCACACAAACTGATAAAAGATATAAGCTGCAACAAATTTAGGGTGGATTCCTGGTGAATTCCTTCTTTTCATGGATACGTAAAATAAGTCTCACATTGAACAGAACCCAACCCTGACATTTATCCTTGTAGAACGTCCTCTTTTGGACAAAAGAACCCATTGTTTCCCCACTAGTAATTATATGAGGTTATCCATCTTTCTGACAGTATCTTTAATATATATATATATTCAGTGATGTGGATATTCTGTGCATACAGTAAATCACATCCATATGCTTTTACAATAAGCTAAACGTGTATCCAGATTCTTACTTGTGCTTGTTCACATGTCCACTGGCCTTAGATAATCTAGATATATCAGATGATAATTTCATATATGGTAGGTCAACATTTATTCTTGTATTGTGTCATCAAATTTCTAGTGTATATGGATCAAAACTATTTATAACCACGTATTATTCTAGATACCTTTAGCACTGTTACACAGATATTAGAAAATATTGGATCATAAAAATTATAGAACCTGGCAAAAAATGGGGCAGTTATACCAATATTGGGGTGCCATGCAAAGCGGTGCACTAGTCTGTCACACCCTGTTGATAAATGTGACAGTTTTTTATCACTTTTCACAGAAAAGTAGCACAGGGGCTTTATTCAATGTATTTACACCTAAACCTTCCCCATTTAAAGGGCTTCTGTCAATCCACTAAACTCATTATTTTTTTTTTTGTCTCCTTAAAATCCTTATGCTGCGATTTCTCAATATAAAGTGCTATTACTCCATTAGGTTCAGTAGTTATATAAAAAAAACTGACTTTTATAATATGCAAATTACCTCTCTAGCAGCAGGTAGGGCGGCTACCTGCTGCTAGCAGCCGCATCCTCCATTCATAATGATGCCCCCTCCTCATGTTGATTGACAGGGCCAGCGGACGCGCTCGTTCTCTGAATGGCCCTGTCTGCGTTTAAAATCTCGTGGCGGTCTTCAGTTGGCGCAGGGTGCCGATGACGTCACATGTACACCCGGCGCAGGCGCACTGAGGATGGAGCGGCCGAGCGAGCGTCCTCCACTGAGGAGGATGTCTGGTAGCGTTAATCTGGGTGACAGATCCTCTTTAAAGAGTCACTGTACTTTCATTTCATTTAATAGAGAATGTTATAACTTGCAAATTTCCAAATCACTTCATAAAACAAAAAATGCATCCACCTGAAAAAAAGCGGAAAGTCAAGTCCACTAGGGGTCTCACTTCCACCTAATTTGCAGTCCATTGCCTGTTGTCATGCAAATCCTTCTCTGGTAACAGAGAATCAGAAGACGGCTGAGAGGAAGTGGGAGCGTGTCAGAGTTAGAACTGCTTCTACACTGCTTCTGAAAATCACCAGAGCGTCTTGGCTTTCTGTAAGTATGACTTATTCCCCCTTATCTCTTCTGTGAGCTCTGGAGCGGAAAAGAATCATAGTGGGAAGTAAGGGAAAGGACATCACAGCAGCACAGTGCTGGCAGATTCCACAGAAAGGAGAACTGAAAAGCACAAAATTAGGCTGAAAAAGACATCAGGGAAGCCCCATAGTGTGCCCAGTGGCGTAGTGGCGTAGCAATTGCGACCGGGTCCCCCCACCGCCTCCTATTCAAAATCCAGGCCACTAAGTTGTGATCTAATAGGGAGCAGTGCGCACGGCGCAGCGCAGGCTGTAGGCAGCTCATGTGCCAGAGGGGGCGGCTGTGGAGGCAGACATTGAGTGTGGTCTGACTGAGTGAGGAGGAGCCGGAAGCGTGGTTTCCGCGCATCTCCGGCTCCCAGTCAGACACTCAGAAGCAGGCGGCAGTGCGGACGTGCGGTGGCTGGCGTTGAGGTGAGTTTTGACTAGTCTCTGAGTGGCAGGCGGCGGCAGCGCAGAGCAGAGCCCAGCCCAGCCCAGGGCCCAGCTTGATGATGGGAATGGAATGGGACTCTGAGTGGCAGGCGGCGGCAGTGCAGAGCAGAGCCCAGCCCAGCCCAGCCCAGGGCCCAGCTTGATGATGGGATGGGAATGGAATGGGATGGGATCATGGAGTGAGTGGGACAGTGGGAGTCTGGGACTCTGAATTCTGTGGGAATCTGTCTCTGTTGCTGAAGTGGTTACTGGGCACACTACTTACTGTGTGTGTGCGCCAGGCCCAAGGGGCAGGCCGCAGGCAGGCAGTGTGTGGGCACTGGCCCCTGGCCTGGGCAGGCCAGGCAGTGACTGCTGTTACTGTGAGCCAGGAGAAGCAGTGCACTGCAAGCAAGTGTAGGTGCATCCCACTGTGCCAGCCTGCCAGGGGCAGGCTGCAGGCAGCGGCCCAGGCCCCCAGCGTGATGCCCACTGTCTGTTGCTGACTGACGCTGGGCACTTAAATTAATGACAGTGTGTGTGTGCCAGGGGGCAGGCCACAGGCAGGCAGTGTGTGCGCCTGCGCCAGGCACGGGCACTGGCCCTGGGGTAGGCAGTGACTGTGAGCCTTGTGTGCAATAATGCTGGACTGACCCATACACCGGCTATATACGATATTACCAGTCCGTCTGTATATAGCCGGTTGATGGGTCAGTCCAGCATTATTGCACACCATGTGCTGTCTGAAGAATTTTTTCACTGCACATCTATCAAATTTCGCCCTGAATTTAATTTGTAAATATATTAGCAATTAAAATCAGGGCAAAATAAATTTGATGAATGTGCAGTGAAAAAAATCTTCAGACACCACATTGTGGTACATTTCACCGGGTGTGGAGCACATTCCTGTTAGTTTAGCTTTATGACAGTGAGATATGATAGGACTGTGTACACACTGCTGTCAGCGCCGGTGCCGGTCACACAAAAGAATGCTGTCCTATCTGTCTGACCTGTCTGCTCCCAGCCACTAGGTATTCTGTGTGACCGGCGCCTGTGCTGATAGCAGTGTATACTAATGGTATTGAGGGTAGGGGGGCCCAAACTGAACTCTTGCACCAGGGCCCATAAGCCTATAGCTATGCCCCTTAGTTTGCCTAAACTATCGATAGTGTGCCTGCATGATTTTATGCTGGCGGGTGGTGCAGGGGGGGTTGTGGGCAGTGGGGGTGGTGCAGGAGGCAGGTGGTGTGGGAGGCGGGCGGCGCGGCAGGCGGGCGGCGCGGCAGGTGGGATCACGATCCCCGCCCACCTCCTCTTGAAAATTCGTTGGTGGCCAGTGGTTATACCAGAGTGTCAGCACATTGCTGACACTCTGGTATAAACAGCTGACATCTGAGCAGATGTCAGCCGTTTAACCCTTTCCATAGCGCGGTCCGTACGGACCGCTGTATGGAAAAGGTTAACTGTCAGGGTCAGGGAGCTCCCTCCCTCTCCCATCGGGGGGCTGCTGTGCCTTTGCAGCCCCCCGATGGAGAGGGAGAGAGCCCCCAGACAGCCCCCGTCCTTACCCTTCCCCGTCTGCAAAGTTGAGGCAGACGGGGAAGGTTCCCATGGCAACAGGACACCTTCTCAGGCATCCTGCTGTCCATGGTGCTGAACAGATCTGTACTAAAGGCATAGATCTGTTCAGACAAAGTGTAAGTAAAATACAGTACAATACACTATATGTCTGTATTATACAGACATCAGACCCACTGGATCGTCAAGAACCAAGTGGGTCTGGGTCAATTTTTTTTTAAAAAAGTGAAAAAAGTTAAGATAAAAAAAACACATTTATCACTGAATAAAAATTAAAAAAATAAAATGCACTACACATATTAGGTATCGCCGCATCCAGTAACGACCTGATCTATAAAATGGTCATGTTACTTTCCCCGCACGGTGAACACCATAAAAATAAAAAAATAAAAACTATGAGAAAATTTAAATTTTGCCCACCCTACTTCCCAAAAAAGGTAATAAAAGTGATCAAAAAAGTCGCATGTACGCCAAAATAGTACTAATCAAACCGTCATCTCATCCCTCAAAAATCATACCCTACCCAAGATAATTGCCCAAAAACTGAAAAAACTATGGCTCTTAGACTATGGAAACACTAAAACATGATTTTTTTTGTTTCAAAAATGAAATCATTGTGTAAAACTTACATAAATAAAAATAAAGTATACATATTAGGTATTGCCGCATCCGTATCGACTGGCTCTATAAATTTTTTGTCATCTTACGTCACAAAAAGTGTAATAGCAAGCGATCAAAAAGTCATATGCACCCCAAAATAGTGCCAACCAAACCATCATCTCATCCCGCAAAAAATCGCCCAAAAACTGAAAACACTATGGCTCTTAGACTATGGAGACACTAAAACATTTTTGGGGTTTTAAAGTCATTGTATAAGACTTACATAAATAAAAAAAATTGTATACATATTAGGTATCACCGCGTCCGTGACAACCTGCTCTATAAAATTACCACATGATCTAACCTGTCAGATGAATGTTGTAAATAACAAAAAAAGTGCCAAAAAAGCTATTTCTTGTTACCTTGCCGCACAAAAAGTGTAATATAGAGCAACCAAAAATCATATGTACCCTATATTAGTACCAACAAAACTGCCACCCTATCCCGTAGTTTCTAAAATGGGGTCACTTTTTGGGAGTTTCTACTCTAGGGGTGCATCAGGGGGGCTTCAAATGGGACATGGTGTCAAAAAAACCAGTCCAGCAAAATCTGCCTTCCAAAAACCGTATGGCATTCCTTTCCTTCTGCACCCTGCCGTGTGCCCGTACAGCAGTTTACGACCACATATGGGGTGTTTCTGTAAACTACAGAATCAGGGCCATAAATAATGAGTTTTGTTTGGCTGTTAACCCTTGCTTTGTAACTGGAAAAAAAATATTAAAATGGAAAATCTGCCAAAAAAGTGAAATTTTGAAATTGTATCTCTATTTTCCATTAAATCTTGTGCAACACCTAAAGGGTTAACAAAGTTTGTAAAATCAGTTTTGAATACCTTGAGGGGTGTAGTTTCTTAGATGGGGTCACTTTTTTGGAGTTTTCTACTCTAGGGGTGCACCAGGGGGGCTTCAAATGGGACATGGTGTCAAAAAACCAGTCCAGCAAAATCTGGCTACAAAAAACCATACGGCGCACCTTTTACTCTATCCCCTACTGTGTGCCCGCACAGTAGTTTAAGGCAACATATGGGGTGTTTCTATAAACGGCAGAGTCAGGGCAATAAAGATACAGTCTTGTTTGGCTGTTAACCCTTGCTTTGTTAGTGGAAAAAATGGGTTAAATTCTCAAATTTCATCCCCATTTGCCAATAACTCTTGTGCAACACCTAAAGGGTTAACGAAGTTTGTAAAATCAGTTTTGAATACCTTGAGGGGTGTAGTTTATAGAATGGGGCATTTTTGGGCGGTTTCTATTATGTAAGCCTCGCAAAGTGACTTCAGACCTGTAGTGGTCCCTAAAAATTGGGTTTTTGTAAATTTCTGAAAAATTTCAAGATTTGCTTCTAAACTTCTAAGCCTTGTAACATCCCCAAAAATAAAATATCATTCCCAAAATAATTCAAACATGAAGTAGACATATGTGGAATGTAAAGTCATCACAATTTTTGGGGGTATTACTATGTATTACAGAAGTAGAGAAACTGAAACTTTGAAATTTGCAAATTTTTCCAAATTTTTGGTAAATTAGGTATTTTTTTATGCAAAAAAATTAATTTGTTTGACTTCATTTTACCAGTGTCATAAGTACAATATGTGACGAAAAAAGAATCTCAGAATGGCCTGGATAAGTCAAAGTGTTTTAAAGTTATGAGCACTTAAAGTGACACTGGTCAGACACTGGTTAAACCCCTATTTCACCTTAAGGACTTGGTCATTTTTTGCTAATCTGACCAGTGTCACTTTAAGTGCTGATAACTTTAAAACGCTTTTACTTACCAAGGCCGTTCTCAGATTGTTTTTTCGTCACATATTGTACTTAATGACACTACTAAAATTGGGTCAAAAAAGTTATTTTTTTTTCATAAAAAAATACAACATTTTCCAAAAATTTGGAAACATTAGCAAATTTTCAATTTCTCAACTTCTATAATACATAGTAATACCTCCAAAAATAGTTATTACTTTACATTCCCCATATGTCTACTTCATGTTTGGATCATTTTGGGAATGATATTTTATTTTTTGGGGATGTTACAAGGCTTAGAAGTTTAGAAGCAAATCTTGAAATTTTTCTGAAATCTTCAAAAATTTATTTTTAGGGACCAGTTGAGGTCTGAAGTCACTTTGCGAGGCTTACATAATAGAAACCACCCAAAAATGACCCCATTCTATAAACTACACCCCTCAAGGTATTCAAAACTGACTTTACAAACTTTGTTAACCCTTTAGGCTTTCCACAAGAATTAATGGAAAATAGAGATAACAATTTCAAAATTTGGCAGATTTTCCATTTTAATAATTTTTTTCCAGTTACAAAGCAAGGGTTAACAGCCAAACCAAACTCAATATTTATGGCCCTGATTCTGTAGAAACACCCCATATGTGGTCATAAACTACTGTACGGGCACACGGCAGGGTGCAGAAGGAAAGGAATGCCATATGGTTTTTGGAAGGCAGATTTTGCTAGACAGTTTTTTTTCAATCCATGTCCCATTTGAAGCCCCCCTGATTCACCCCTAGAGTAGAAATTCCAAAAAACTGGCACCATTTTAGAAACTATGGGATAGGGTGGCAGTATTGTTGGTACTAGTTTAGGGTACATATGATTTTTGGTTGCCTCTATATTACACTTCTTGTGAGGCAAGATAATAAGAAATAGCTGTTTTGGCACCGTTTTTATTTTTTTGTTATTTATAACATTCATCTGACAGGTTAGATCATGTGATATTTTTATAGACCAGGTTGTCACGGATGCAGCAATACCTAACATGTATACTATTTATGTAAGTTTTACACAATGATTTCATTTTTTAAACAAAAAAAATCATAGTCTGAGAGCCATATTTTTTTCAGTTTTTGGGCGATTACCTTGGCTAGGGTATGTTTTTTGCGGGATGAGATGATGGTTTTATTGGCACTATTTTGGGGTGCGTGTGACTTTTTGATCGCTTGCTATTACACTTTTTGTGATGTAAGGTGACAACAAAATGGTTTATTTAGCACAGTTTTTATTTTTTATTTTTTACGGTGTTCATCTGAGGGGTTAGGTCATGTGATATTTTATAGAGCCGGTCAATATGGACGCGGCGATACCTAATATGTATACTTTTTTTCCCCCCTATTTTTACTAATTTATTTTTTACTTTATTTGGGGAAAATTACGTTTTTGTTCATTTTTACTTGAAACTTTTAATTTTTTGGGGGAAAACTATATTTTTTCACTTTATTTTTTGTCCCACTTTGGGACTTGAACTTTTGGGGGTCTAATCCTTCTGTATTGGAATGCATTGGCTGTATGAGTAATAATACTGTGTGTATTACTCATACAGCTTCCGGCCTGTGAGATCCTGGGGGCTGGATCTCACAGGCTCTTCACCGGAAGGCAGCGCAATGCCTTTCTTAGACATTGCGCTGCCTTCCATGCCATCGGGTCCCCCCCACAGCCCCATGCGGACCCGATGGCACCGCCGACTACCACTGCCTGCACAATAAAAAGCCTCAAACCGCAGGTCTGAATTGACCTGCGGTTTGCGGCGATCGCATTTAGCCGTGGTGCCCGCTCAATGATTTGAGCAGGCACGGTGTTCTGATCACCGCCCGCCGGGCAGCGGTGATCGGAACAACACATGACGTACCGGTACGTCATGGGTCCTTAAGGGGTTAAGTTAAAAAGAAAATATTATTTTGGCCTACTTGCCTTAACTAAGAACTCTTGGAAACAAGAGATGAATTAAAAAGGTAAAATAATGTATGCCAGGAGGAACTACATGAAGCACTGACTTCCCTATTAAGTAATGTACGAGATGTCTGTTAGTACATTTTAAACAATATAAGTAGCCATATGACGTGTCTGGGAAATGGACCTTAGTTTCATCTCAATGATGCTATGCCCCTAGTTATCACATAAATATAGATGCATGAATCACAATAAAAAATACTATTTTCAGTATATTCTGTTTAATGTTGTCCTTAACTACTTTATACTACATTGTCAATATATTTAACACTAATGTTCTGTTCCTCCACATGCTAACATATTAAAGATCACCACATGTGCTTCCTCTATTAGGGAAATTGATCTGTATTTAGTATAATGAAGCTTTAATTGACCTGAATATGACTTCAGTATGGGTTTAGTCTTGTAGTGAAGAAAGTGGCTAAAAATAAGGGCTGAGTCTTGTAGTGAAGCAAGCAGCTGAAGGAAATTTAAAAATGTAAGAAGAAAAGACCAGGACATTTGTAACAAGTTGTTATGTTGGTAAATGCTTCTAAAAAGTCATTATTAAAATGTAAATGCAGTTATCTGTTCAGATTTGAACTCTTAAAGTATAACTGTCATATTTTTTATTTTTGGGGGGAGTATTGGATTGTGGTGATTAATATCTCCTTGGTGGCCCTATTTCAACTTTTCACTGTGTATTCAATTACCCCTTAATTCCACAGTTTTGTTCCCTGTGCTGCCTACTTTTACCTGTGCTTAAAATAGGGTTGCTATGCAGGGTCCGTCTATGTGTTGAAGGACGGAGGGCGCAGAAGCACGCAGCCTGCAAGGTCAGATTACTGACAGCAGGGACTGTAAGTAAATGATTAAAGCCAGGTCCTCCCCAGCAGCTGATAACAGTGCCTGGGCTGTGTGCACTTCTCCCTGTCCCTGCGCTTGGCAGACGCTCCCTCACTCAGCAGACTGGGACAATGCAGAGTGGAAGCAGCGCAGACCAGGGAAGGGAGATCTGCCGTCTGCTCACTGTATAAATGAAAGCAACATGTGGTAAGAGGACCCCTTTGTGCTGCAGGAGATTAACCCATTAGGGGGAGGGCTCTGGTTACTGACACTTTTGGGGGGCTATTGTTACTGGCTAGTGAGGGCAGGCGGGATTAGCATCGGGGTGAGGGCAGTGGCGGCCATCTTAACTGAATAGTGAGATTGCAGTTTTATGCAGACTGGTTGCTAAGGGCTGAATCTTATTAAATATGGGGTAAGTCAGTCTAATAGTAACTGATTCTGGAATATCATGTTATTAGTAACTATATATATGAAAATTGGAATTAGGGTCTAAATGTGACAGTTATCCTTTAAATCAAAGCAATAGTTTCTCTAACTTGGGTTTCATGAAACTCCTGGGTATCTGAGGTCTCATGGGTATGATTATTAGTGGATGAAGGTTGCATGTGTTGGGTGGATGTGGTGCTGTTTTGAAGTTGGAATGCATATTACTTCCATCCCTTATGGACACCAGTTTCTCCACAGCATTACAATATATGATGTTTACATGGCAAGTCCTAAGTGAGACACTACCATGTGCTACAACCAAAAGTGTATTACCACATTCCCATTTTAGGTTCTTGCTCATCAAGCTGTGCACATACCAAACATATGATTAGGCAGTATCTGCCATTTATATGCAATACTATCTGTTGTTATCACCTAGTTGCCAGTTTACCATATATCAGCAACACCAGCAAACGATCTTATAGCTGCCTGAAAAAGAGACAAAGGGATGTGGACTGATAAGGGTTTCTCATAATACTCTTAGGCCCCTTTCACACGGGCGAGATTTCCACGCGGGTGCAATGCGTGAGGTGAACGCATTGCACCCGCACAGAATCCGGACCCATTCATTTCTATGGGGCTGTGCACATGACTGTTGTTTTTCACGCATCACTTGTTTGTGCGTTGCATGAAAATCGCAGCATGTTCTATATTCTGCGTTTTTTGCGCAACGCAGGCCCCATAGAAGTGAATGGGGCTATGTGAAAATCGCAAGCAAGTGCAGATGCGGTGCGATTTTCACGCACAGTTGCTAGGAGACGATGGGGATGGGGACCCGATCATTATTATTTCCCCTTATAAAATAATAGCATTCTTAATACAGAATGCATAGTACAGTAGGGGGGTTAAAAAAAATAATAATTATTTAACTCACCTTAATCCACTTGCTCGCGCAGCCCGGCTTCTCTTCTGTCTTCATCTTTGCTGTGCACAGGAATAGGACCTTTGATGACATCACTGCACTCATCACATGGTCCATCACATGATCCATCACCATGGTAAAAGATCATGTGATGAGCGCAGTGACGTCATCAAAGGTCCTTTTCCTGTGCACAGCAAACATGAAGACAGAAGAGAAGCCGGGCTGCGCAAACAAGTGGATTAAGGTGAGTTAAATTATTATTTTTTAAACCCTCCAGCCCTATTGTACTATGCATTCTGTATTAAGAATGCTATTATTTTCCCTTATAAGGCTACTTTCACACTAGCGTTCTGCTGTCCGCTCGTGAGCTCCGTTTGAAGGAGCTCACGAGCGGAGCAGAACGCTTCTGTCCAGCCCTGATGCAGTTTGAATGGATGCGGATCCGCTCAGACTGCATCAGTCTGGCGGCGTTCAGCCTCCGCTCCGCTCGCCTCCGCACGGCCAGGCGGACAGCTGAACGCTGCTTGCAGCGTTCAGCTGTCCGCCTGGCCGTGCGGAGGCGTGCGGATCCGTCCAGACTTACAATGTAAGTCAATGGGAACGGATCCGCTTGAAGATGACACAATATGGCTCAATCTTCAAGCGGATCCGTCCCCCATTGACTTTACATTGAAAGTCTGAACGGATCCGCTCAGGCTACTTGCGCACTTAGAAATTTTTCTAAGTTATTAATGCAGACGGATCCGTACTGAACGGAGCCTCCGTCTGCATTAATATGATCGGATCTGTTCAGAACGGATCCGATCAAGCGCAAGTGTGAAAGTAGCCTAACCATGTTATAAGGGAAAATAATACAATCTACACAACACCTAACCCAAACTTCTGTGAAGAAGTTCGGGTTTGGGTACCAAACATTCAGATTTTTCTTACATGCATGCAAAACGCATTACAATGTTTTTCACTCGCACGTAAAAATCACGCATGTTCCCGCAACGCACCCGCATCTTTTTCCGCAACACCCGTGTGAAAACAGCCATAGGCCTGCTTGTCCTAAAATATTATTCCTATGTAGGTATATCTTGAAATCTTTAAAGTGATTGAACATGTGTCTGCCTAAGTGACAATTACTCGGTCATCAATATAGATACTACTAGAAGACATGTGTCAAAATGGTACACCATAAAGCAAGACTTAAAAGCAAGTTATCCAAAGACTTGGTTCTAGTCATACACGACCTGGATTCTTTAGCATCTATACAACTGGGTTTTGTTATCTTGTTACATCCTTTCATCATAAATCCAAAATAAAGTGAGCTGCACAGAGGGTATATTTACATGTGGCAGAAGTTTTTTGCAGAATTCCAGGCATAGGCTGTAAAACCAACGCCATTCTAATGTGAACCCCTTAACGGCCTGCGCCATACATGTACGGTGCAACTAGACGTGACTTAACGCCCAGCGCCGTACATGTACAACGCAAGGTCCATGCGGCTCTGGGGAAGGATCGGGGGTGAGTCGCGGTACCATGCATGCTCTTACCAGCAGGCAGCCATGCCGGGAAAGGGCAGCATGGTGCTGCACCGCCCCCCTGCAGCTCCAAGCACTGCGATTGGCTGATCAATGAGACCAGCACATCGCAGCGCAGAAAGCTGTAAGAAGCATGGGGGCGGGGCGGGAGGAGGTCAGGTGGAGGTGGCATGTGCTGAACTGGTCAAGGTGAACTGGTGTCCAAGGTGAGGCACGGGACACCAGTGTTTTGGGTCCCCTGACAGCGCTGCGATTGGCTGGAACAATGCTCCAGCCAATGGCAGCGCTATTAGCTGCACAGGAAGCGGCAGAACTTCCCTTCATGCAGCCATTCTAGCTGGTGACTGCATGCAGAGAGGTTCTATGCCTTTCTGTGCTGCTTGTGGCTTGCTGGGACTCGTGGTGCACACCACTGCAATTTAACCCCTTTCCTGCTAAAAAGAAGAAAGAAGAAAAGAAGAAGAACATCTGGAATAGCTGCACAGATTTTTTTTTACATTTGCAGCTGTTCTAGATCCCTAAACCACCCTCCGTTCCTGTCCCTTCCCGCCCCCGTACTTTTTTACTGACGCCATTTGGTCCTTGCACTTTTTTGGGGCTTTTTTTTTTTTTCTACCATTTTCCAGCTCTGCACCACTTTTTCTGCATGTGAGCTGTGACCTCTTTTTTATTTTTTTCACATCTGTGCTGATTTTTTTGGCCAATTTTTAATTTTTTGGGGTTAAAAAAGAAGAAATTGTAGTTAGGGGTTTATATAAATATGTATAGAGCTCTATATTTCTATACAGTGGGGCAAAAAAGTATTTAGTCAGCTACCAATTGTGCAAGTTCTCCCACAATTGGTAGCTCTTCAACTATGAGAGACAGAATGGGGGGGGGGGGGGAGAATACAGGAAATCACATTGTAGGATTTCTAATTAATTAATTGGTAACTATCTCAGTAAAATAAGTATTTGGTCGCGTACAAACAAGCAAGATTCTGGCTCTCACAGACCTGGAACTTCTTCTTTAAGAGGCTCCTCTGTCCTCCACTCGTTACCTGTATTAATGGCACCTGTTTGAACTTGTTATCAGTATAAAAGACACCTGTCCACAACCTCAAAAAGTCCCATTCCAAACTCCACTATGGCCAAGACCACAGAGCTGTCGGAGGACACCAGAAACAAAATTGCAGACCTGCACCAGGTTGGGAAGACTGAATCTGCAATAGGCAAGAAGCTTGGTGTGAAGAAATCAACGGTGGGAGCAATTATTAGAACATGGAAGACATACAAGACCACTGATAATCTCCCTCGCAAGATCCACGCAAGATCTCACCCCGTGGGGTCAAAATTATCAGCGGAACGGTGAGCAAAAATCCCAGAACCACATGGGGGGACCTAGTGAATGACCTGCAGAGAGCTGGGACCAAAGTAACAAAGGCTACCATCAGTAACACACTACGCTGCCAGGGACTCAAATCCTGCAGTGCCAGATGTGTCCCCCTGCTTAAGCCACTACATGTCTGGGCCCGTCTGAAGTTTGCTAGAGAGCATTTGGATGATCCAGAAGAGGATTGGGAGAATGTCATATGGTCAGATGAAACCAAAATAGAACTTTTTGGTAAAAAAAACTCGTCGTGTTTGGAGGAGAAGGGATGCTGAGTTGTATCCAAAGAACACCATACCTACTGTGAAGCATGGGGGTGGAAACATCATGCTTTGGGGCTGTTTTTCTGCAAAGGGACCAGGATGACTGATCTGTGTAAAGGAAAGAATGAATAGGGCCATGTATCGTGATATTTTGAGTGAAAACCTCCTTCCATCAGCAAGCGCATTGAAGATGGAACGTGGCTGGGTCTTTCAGCATGACAATGATCCCAAGCACACCGCCCGGGCAACGAAGGAGTGGCTTCGTAAGAAGCATTTCAAGGTCCCGGAGTGGCCTAGCCAGTGTCCAGTTCTCAACTCCATAGAAAACCTTTGGAGGGAGTTGAAAGTCCGTGTTGCCCAGCCACAGCCCCAAAACATCAGTGCTCTACAGGAGATCTGCATGGAGGAATGGACCAAAATACCAGCAACAGTGTGTGAAAACCTTGTAAAGACTTACAGAAAATGTTTGACCCAACAAAGGGTATATAACAAAGTATTGAGATGAACTTTTGTTATTGACCAAATACTTATTTTCCACCATAATTTGCAAATAAATTCTTTAAAAATCAGACAATGTGACTTTCTGGATTTTTTTTTCTCATTATGTCTCTCATAGTTGAGGTATATCTATGATTAAAATATTACAGCCCTCTCTCATCTTTTGAACTTGCACAATTGGTGGCTGACTAAATACTTTTTTGCCCCACTGTATATATAGATATAAGTACATTTTTTAGACAGTGTTCACTGTAGTGAATTTTTATACTACCGTTTTTGCACGCACGCACGATCTGTGTACATACATGTGTGCTGCAGAGCACCAATCAATAGTGTGCTCATTGGCATCTGCACATTTTTCTTTTTTTTTTACAATTTTTTTTGTGTGAAAAAAGAACTGCAGTTAGTGGTAGTTAGTTAGATATTGATATCGCCGTTTGCTCCTTTGACGTTCTCACAACCGAAAACAACTGCCAGAGGTACAATCGGGAAATCCTTTGAGTAGTGTGTGTCGATGTGTGCGCAACTCCTCCAAAATAACGTCACAGAGACGTTCTCAAGTAGGATCCAATAATGTGCCTGCTTCCAACAGCTAGGTGTGGTTTATTTATACCAGAAGATGGGAGGCGGTCTTACAATCATGACCAATATGGAGACAGGTTATTATATGAAGTGATTGGCTGGCGTTCGCACACTTATTCGCGCCCTTTCCGTTGCCGCGCTTATCCTCGTGGATGAAGAAACCTTTGTTCGACAGTCCCATCCCTCCCGCCTCAGCCGGCGCCATGACACTGGTATTCTGCAGTAATATCAGGCCGGGCACAAATCAGCTACAGGTCGGGACGACCAGACCATCGTGCGAAAGTTTCTGCGCGATACGAACGCGAACCAATCTGTGCATCTCCATAGGATAGATGGCGACCATACGGCAAACAATAATTTTTCCACAACAGTTGCCCCCTTTTTCGCCGTATGTCATCATTTCAGCGGCTCCCTAACACTACAATCACTCAAGCCAGACCTCTAGAGGGAATAAACATGTAAAGGGGAACATGCTACACTACAGATGAACTAACAAGAAGAACCTGGCCTAGCATTTTTGGGCTCTTCGGTTGCTTGACCATGACGTCCGGCAAGGGTGGTGACAGTGAAAAGTTTCTAAAGTGTCTGTAATAAAGAAAAAAAGGTCTTCAAAAGGAAGGGTGATTCTCCATGACTGTTCCTTAAAATGCGGTGGTTTTTCTTGGGTTGGTCCTCCCGAGTAAGAATCCGGTTGCTCCGGGCGATGGTTCTCTGCGATCATAACATGGTCCTCTGAACGGCTCCTCGCGACTGGATTCATCAAGCAGCAGGTCATTCTCACCGCCACATAGAAAAGAAATGGAAAGCACCGCAGTAACAGGACATACACTCCTATTTCCTTAAGCCACGATCCTATACAAAACAACATATCACCGAAGCCCCCCAGACCTTTAAAGGGGTTCCAACCTTCATCTGCAATCACACATGCTTGCCCCATAACGCCTTAACTCTATCTAGACTACAAGCCTCAGGGCTGAAATCAAGACCATAAGTGACGTTACCATCTAAGAATGTATGGTTGAACTCTATGGATAGGTGATGCTCCACAGATTTACCTAAAGGGTTAATTTTCCTCATGCCCACCCTGATGTCATAAAGGGCATAAATTGCCGACATGGGCGGGAGGCTCTGACCCGGAGGTGGTTTGGAGCACACCCAGCAGTTGGATCTATTTGCAGTCTTTGCTAACTGCAAATGCATTCTGAATAACAAATTCGGATGTGACTCATAACATTTTCCAAAGTGCATTAGACAGAAATAATAAAGGAATATGAGGTACCTGATCATTGCGCTTTGTGGTTCTTGCAATGTCTGGCGTGGATCCACCCGTCACATTCCTTGACCTTGAGGGAAGTTGGTGTCACCAGCAGCACCTGGAACGGCCCAAGATATCTCGGCTCTAGTCCCGTCCTCGGATGTTTCTTTAGCACGACCCAATCACCTGGTTGACTAGAATGAACACTGGTTATTGAGTCTGGGTCCGGGAGAGACTCCCGAATCCGGTGGTGGACGTCGGATGATAACCCATGGGGCTGCCTAGGGGCATCCCTGATGGAATAAAGGGTTACAGCAGAACATTCAGGCCATAGACCCAAGTACCGTCAAAGAAAAGGCAGTCGTGATGGTTCTCAACGTAATTCCCTACTAGGTTAGAAAATTGATTGACAGTTGAGAGGTTAGAATAGTTAGTAAAAAGTTTGAAGATTGTTGTTTTCTGCACCACTTTCCCCCCTTCTCATCGTCCTTAAAACCAAGACGAAGAGAAGCTGGATTCAACATGGTGCATCGTCTGTCCCTGGCTTCTATTGGACTCCGTAGTTTTAGTTGGACGGGAGTACATGACAGTGTTAGTTCGCACTGTCTGGGAGTTTTGAATGCCCTGTTGCTGGAGATCGATGGATTCGTGTAGCCACAGTTCTGCTTTCTGGAGGACACCATGGCTTTGGAGTTTAGTGCGGAATTCACGGATGAACTTTTTCCCAAATCCAGACCTCAAAGGTCCCTTCTTTGGGGATGGTCCACTCTGAACCAACAGTCCATTGGTGCCAATATTTGAGGGGCTTAACAACTCCTCCTCCATAGATGGATTTCATGTGTTGCTTGGCTGTCCTATACTCAGAAGTGGTACCCTTCTGTTCCCTAGATTTCCCTACACCTATGCTCGAGCCTTCTAAAAGTAGGTGCGTCCACCTATAGTATCCCTCGACACACGCCTGGACGTCTGCTACTCCCCTTCGTTCGCCTCTGAGTTTTCCTAGGATTTCTGGCACCGACACACGGACTCCGTTCACCCTAGTTAGACCTCAGGAAAAGGAGTAGCAGCGTGAGGAAGTCTCAGAGTCTCCTAATGAGATATACCAGCCTCGGTTTTGACTCTGAATAGTGACCTGACCACAGGATAGGGCTTCCAATTGACCAGGAGTGGAATGTGCGCACAGGAAACACACAGTACTCCTGTGGAAAAAGGAGCGCACAGAGAACACACAGTACCTTTTATGGGGACGGGGTACACACAGAGAACACACAGTACCTTCTGTGGGGATGAGGGGCGCACTGAAACACACAGTACTCCCGTGGGGGAAGGATCAACAGAGAACACACAGTACCAGCTGTTGGAAAAGGGGGTCATCACAGAGAACACACAGTACCTCTGTGGGGACGAGGGGTGCACAGGAAACACACAGTACTCCTGTGGGGAAAGGGGTTACTCACACAGCTATTGGTATACCCGGGTGATATATACCACCTTGTCTCCTTAAAAAAAGCTCATCAAATCACTTTCCTTTGCCTATGTTATTCTATATAGTCAAGCTGAACAGCACACAAAGCCCTTTTTGCAGTGACTGATCAAAAACGTCTTGCTCAGCAGCAACCCTTGAATTTAGACAGTAGTTCCCACACAATATCATGAGACCCCCAGTACTCCCAACCAAATCTACAGAGAAGAGAGAGGGAAAAAAAGAGAGGGGGGGGGGGATGAGAGAGAGAGAGAGAGAGAGAGAGAGAAAGACTAAGAAAAAGCGCCAAAATATGAAAAATAAAAAACTGACTAAATACAGACAGTAAAAAGGTTTACAAAGACCTAAATGTACCCTTTTCACACATTCCAGGAAGCGATCTCTTTCCTCTCTGAGTTTCACATTTTAACCGTTCATATTGGGATTTAAAATCTGCTTCTTTTGGTCAATGACCTTGGCTGTCCCTGGGTTCTGTGCCTTTGCAACGAACTATGTCTGGGACCATTACCCCACCTTGCTGAATAAACCACTTTACTTCTAGGTGTGGTTCTGGGGTATTTAACATACCTGTGTCTGTTGCCATTAGCAACGTCACAATATTGTGCAATGTGCCTAATTTCCCTGCATGCAAAACAACGAATAGCTTGTCTCCCTGCACAATACCTTATCTGGGCATGGGCACATGGTGACCTGACTTGCTGCACAATATTAATCATCCCAGCATGACTAGATCCCACACTGCTATCTGTATTGAGTCCACTTACCACGGACTAATCTGAGGAATCTTCTGGCATTGTGTTAACATTTCCAACTCCAGGGTCAGACACATTGTCCATCTCCATCCCTGATTCGGATCCACTATGTGACCCACAGTCCTCAGACTTCTCCATGCTTACAGCCCATACATTTCCTCTAATCCTAGACACATTACTCTCTAATGGTTGCTTCAATGCCTCTGGTTGCACTAAGCACTGAGAATGTTCATCTTCTGTCCTCCTGCAGAGAGCAGACAATTCCCTTACAGCACCCTGTGCATGCATCAGGCTTTCAGATAACCATTCACTCTCCTTGCATAGCTCACTATTACACCTCATAGTACATTCATAATTAGCGCTAGCTTCAGCTGCCTGCTGGACAAGAGTTCTTAATATAACAATTTCCACTTTTAAATCTTCCACTTCTCCTTCCAAACTCAGCTTCAGCCTACAAGACTCCTGATATTTATCCGCTATCCACCCAGCAGCAAAAATCAGAGCATACTTGCCTTTCCTTTTGCGCCATTTTTTGGTGCCGTTCAGGTCTGCTACACAATTCTAAGCCTGCAGCCATGGATCAGTAGATCCCTGCATTGCTTGAAGAATGGCCGCCGTGTCCTTCAACTTTGCAACTTCTTTAAAAATGCTTTCCATTGCACAGGAATACAAACACAATGGTTGCTACAAAAAACAAAACACTGGTACTGATCTCTAGGAGTTGTCCCAAAACTTTTGGCACAGAACTACAAGTACCTTCTTTCTACACTGTAGTACCCGTATTAATTATGCCAAACAATTATACAATTCAGTGTAACAGCCACAGATATACAAACATTAAGCAGAATCATCAACTATAGGACAATGTCACTGCTAAACTGCAACTAATGTTCACACAATGATTCCTGTATCAGACTGGTCACTGAGCTATACCGTAACCGAACACTCAACTGAGATACAGCACAAAGCTTACCAACACAAAATCAAACTGTATATAGAAAGCTTACAAAAATACAAGATAACTATTCTGGACAAAACAGACATTTGAGGCAAAAACAACCAAATCGCTTTCCATAGACACCAAAACTTAAAGTGAACCAGCTCAAACTAAAATGAATTCTTTGTTAAAACCTGCAGCACCAAACTAACCAAGATGTCTGCCAAAGCCACATAATCTTCACACACACAAAGGAAATCAAAGATGGCCGACAAAACCACATGGCCTTCACGTACGCAAAGGAAGATAAAATGGCCGACAAAACCACATGGCTTGACACATAAAGGAAGACAAGATAGTATCTACAATATCCAGCAATAGAAAAACCAAACTAAACAAAACAGTTTCTATATTCCTTGTGCCCCACTCCTGAAACCAGAGCAAACCTCCACTCTGTGGGTGATTTACAGGCTAACAATATAAAAATACTCTCTAAATGCTGTCTCTAATGTACAAACACTAAAACAAATTGCTGCCTCTACAAAATCACAGTAATATAAAAGTTAAGGAGTTACAACAGAAACACTATACTCTGTACTGCTCAGCAAACACATCACAATCTCACCATACAATCTCTGTACAATCAACTCAGATCCACCAAAAACTACACAACGGAAAAGCACTTACCTCCTCCTTACACAAATAGATCAAAAACATTATTTTACCAAGCAGAAATTTCCTTTAGACGCAGCAGATAAAATGACAGTTTAACAAACCCCCTGTTTAGATACTAATGGCAATATCTGCCTGCTGTGGTGTCAAACTATAAACACCCAACCTTACACACAAAGCACTCTGTTGGATCTCTCACCATAGATCCTTTGTCCCAACAGAGCACTGACCAGCCCTTTACAGTTGAGAAACCCCCACAGCAGTTATGCAAATATGCAACAACAAGTATCTGGGCAGCTATTATTGAAAAAACATCAACCACATACACCAAAAGGTTCTTTCAGTAGATTTTTTTCCCCTGATATCAGCAGATTGGAGTACACAGATTTCAATTCACAAAGAGCAAAACTTTCTCAAAAATGAGAGTAAGGAAAGGGATTTTATTACCTTATGCTGGCCTTTTTTGCTTTTTGAAAATTAAGCTGTGTCTCCTTATGTTCTGCTGATAACGGGGAAAAAAATTTGCTCCCTAACTTTGCTCGCCAACTGATTTCAAATTTATTATAAGCCCCTTTATGTGTGAAAACACTACATACTCACCCCTCACACTAAATAAAGGTTTCCACATTTCAAGTAGGATCCAATAATGTGCCTGCTTCCAACAGCTAGGCGTGGTTTATTTATACCAGAAGATGGGAGGCGGTCTTACAATCATGACCAATAGGGAGACAGGTTATGGTATGAAGTGATTGGCTGGCGAAGATGTGAATGATCGCGCAAACTTATGTTTCCGTTGCCGCACTTATCCTTGTGGATGAAGAAACCTTTGTTCGACGGTTCCCATCCCTCCCGCCTCAGCGTCATGACACTGGTATCCTGCAGTAATACCAGGCCGAGCACAAATCAGCTACAGGTTAGGAGGACGACTAGACCATCATGCGAAAGTTTCTGCGCGATGCGAACGTGAACGAATCTGCGCATCTCCATAGGATAGATGGCGACCATGCGGCGAACAATAATTTTTCCACAACAGATATATATATATATATATATCAATTTAAGTTAGTGTCAGTTTAGATTTTTGCACGAACGCACCATCTGCATGTGTGCATTTTGCAGAGCACTATAGTGAATTTTTATACTACAGCTTTTGCACGCACGCACGATCTGTGTGCATGCTGCAGAGCACCGACCTGTAGTGTGCTCAGTAGCATCTGCACATTTTTGAGGTTTTGTTTTATTTAACTTTTTTTGTGTGAAAAAAGACCTGCAGTTAGTGGTAGATTTATATATATATATATATATATATATATATATATACTGTATATATATACAGTACAGACCAAAAGTTTGGACATACCTTCTCATTCAAAGAGTTTTCTTTATTTTCATGACTATGAAAATTGTAGATTCACACTGAAGGCATCAAAACTATGAATTAACACATGTGGAATTAAATACATAACAAAAAAGTGTGAAACAACTGAAAATATGTCATCTCCTCATTGCTTCACGGTGGGAACCAGGCATGTAGAGTCCATCCGTTCACCTTTTCTGCGCCGCACAAAGACACGGTGGTTGGAACCAAAGATCTCAAATTTGGACTCATCAGACCAAAGCACAGATTTCCACTGGTCTAATGTCCATTCCTTGTGTTCTTTAGCCCAAACAAGTCTCTTCTGCTTGTTGCCTGTCCTTAGCAGTGGTTTCCTAGCAGATATTCTACCATGAAGGCCTAATTCACACAGTCTCCTCTTAACAGTTGTTCTAGAGATGTGTCTGCTGCTAGAACTCTGTGTGGCATTGACCTGGTCTCTAATCTGAGCTGCTGTTAACCTGCGATTTCTGAGGCTGGTGACTCGGATGAACTTATCCTCCGCAGCAGAGGTGACTCTCGGTCTTCCTTTCCTGGGGCGGTCCGCATGTGAGCCAGTTTCTTTGTAGCGCTTGATGGTTTTTGTGACTGCACTTGGGGACACTCTCAAAGTTTTCCCAATTTTTCGGACTGACTGACCTTCATTTCTTAAAGTGATGATGGCCACTCGTTTTTCTTTACTTAGCTGCTTTTTTCTTGCCATCATACAAATTCTAACAGTCTATTCAGTAGGACTATCAGCTGTGTAGCCACCTGACTTCTCCACAAGGCAACTGATGGTCCCAACCCTATTTATAAGGCAAGAAATCCCACTTATTAAACCTGACAGGGCACACCTGTGAAGTGAAAACCATTTCAGGTGACTACCTCTTGAAGCTCAACAAGAGAATGCCAAGAGTGTGCAAATTTCACGGCTGAGGATGGGGGAAATCCTCAGCCGTGCGGTGACGGAAGATGTCCAGTCGCTACTCGCCAGGAACACAGAATTAGGGAGCAGGTCACCTCCTGTTGCATCCCTAACGCTGACCCTGTCTCCTACCTGCATGGGCCGACCTTGATGATAGGAGGACCCATGCACAGGAACCTCGGAGCCCTGACGTACCCTCCGTCCGGTCCCTGGGCTAAGGAGCAGGGTAAGACAACCCACTCCTCCTAGGAATGGAGGAGCAGGAGTCTCACTGGCCAAGCAGCATGAAGACACACAGGGACCAGGACATCCATAGCTGCACAAAAAGCAAAGACGCAGGACATCAACAACAAATCACGCAATAATAACATATGACCGGAAGGGTGGCCCTTACAAGGAGATAGAAATCACAGGAGGCTGCTACAGCATAGCATGACTGAAGCAACCTCCTGAGCCATGCCAAAGACAGAAGCTATATAGGCCTAAGTGGCCACACCCACCGGTCAGACACACCCAGTGACATCACACACACTGGGAAGAAAGTTAACCCTTCCAGCACCACAGGAAAGGGAAACACCAACTTAAAGGAACCGTGTCCAAACACAACAAACACACTGTGGTTGTTACCGCTGGCAACGACATGGGTGGCAACCATGTCCTGGGAATCAGCCCAAAGGCCGGGACACTGCCACCACATGTACACATCACCAAACGTTGCCACGGGCAACCACAGTGCAGGAAAGGTGTCAGTGCACACTACACAATACACAGAGTGCACACAGACAAACATCGGTGCATCCATACACGCACACAGACTCCAAAGGGACCGCACACACACCTGTTGTCCGCGGCAACCGCACCTGAGACAAGAAACATCATGCCTCAAGCTGCGGTTGAAACAACAACCCAAACCGCGGGCAACAGTATGCGGCTCCCAAGGAGTCACGGCCAAAACCGTGGCCGTGACAGCAAAGCAGTAATAAAAGCAAAAGGTGGCTACTTTGAAGAACCTAGAATATGACATATTTTTAGTTGTTTCACACTTTTTTGTTATGTATATAATTCCACATGTGTTAATTCATAGTTTTGATGCCTTCAGTGTGAATCTACAATTTTCATAGTCATAAAAATAAAGAAAACTCTTTGAATGAGAAGGTGTGTCCAAACTTTTGGTCTGTACTGTACATATATATATATATATATATATATATTTTTTATATTTCAGTTAGTGTCAGTTTAGAATTTTGCACGAACGCACCATCTGCGTATGTGCATTTTGCAACCACTGAGCAACCACTGAGCATCGATCAGTGTCAGTTTGCACTGCAAATTTTTTTTTTGCAGAAAAGTCTTTTTTTGTGTGTAGCAAATACTTTTTTTGTGCACAAAATACTTTTTTTTGCAACTTTTCTTCTAAATTTAATTTCAAATTTATTACAAGCCACACGTCACACCCCAATAAAATAAAAATGGCCCATCCATCCCAACGACTATACTCAGCTGAAGAGGCATACGCCATGCTTGCCTCCGATACTGAGACTGCCAGCGAGGGAGAAGAGGATGCCACTTTCCTCTACTCCTCTACCCCCTCATCATCATCATCATCATCCAATGATGAGGGACCCACTATAAGGCGCCCCAGGGTAGCAGCGGAGGCAGCCCCCCAGAGTGACCCCATATGGACCCCACCCCATGATGATTATCAGCCCCAAATTCCAGAGTTTGTGGGAAACTCTGGAATCCAAATTGACTGCACGGGCTTCACAGAAATAATTTTTTTCAAAATCTTTTCTCAGAAGATTTTATAAATTTGATGGTGACCCAGACAAATTTATATGCCCAGCAATTTATTTCCCAGAACCCTACTTTGCCATACGCTAGACCCCTAGGTTGGACCCCAGTAAGTGCAACAGAGATTATGACATTTTTGGGACTTGTGCTGCATATGGGCGTTGTAATAAAACCCAACCATTAGGCAATATTGGAGTTCGGACATTTTCTACCAGACTCCAATTTACAGCCAGACCATGACCCGGAAGCGATTTGAGTCAATTAGCAAATTCCTACCCTACAACGACAATGCACAGTGCCCACCCCAAAAACGACCCAACATTTGACCATCTCTTTAAAGTTAAGCCTGTCATTGACCACTTCAGCACAAAGTTTGGTGAGGTGTACAACCCTGATAAAAATGTATGTGTAGATGAGTCCCCATTACTGTTTAAAGGAAGGATTAGATTCCGCCAGTACCTGCCTAGCAAACGGGCAAGGTATGGCATAAAGTTATACAAACTTTGTGAAAGTAGCTCCGGGTACACCCACAAGTTCCTTGTTTATGAAGGGAAAGATTCCCGGATAGAACCCCCAAAATTCCACCCATCCTATGAGTTAGTGGGAAGATTGTGTGGGACTTACTTCACCCACTACTGAATAAGGGTTACCACCTCTATGTGGATAACTATTATACCAGCATCCCCTTATTCAGGTCCCTAACTGCCAGAGGTACTGTGGCTTGTGGAACAATACGCAAAAATCAGAGAGGTCTCGCTAGATCCCTGGTAGGGCAACCACTGAGAATGGGTGAAAGTAGGGCTCTCCTCCATGATAATATGCTGGTGGTTAAGTACAAGGACAAGAGGGACGTCCTTGTACTGACCAAAATTCACACTAACGCCAGCTCCCCTGCCCCTGTACGTAGTACTACTACCACTGTCCCCAAACCAATTTAAATCCTGGATTACAATAGGCACAGAATCTACCACACATCCATGGAGTATTAATTTAATTTAATTTAATCCTTCATGCTCCCTGTAATAGTTCCACTTTATATCTCTGATTTAGTACACCTCTCTTGCATATCCACTTTCCAACAACCACTACATATTTTTTTGGGTGAGACAACTGTTAGGTCAAAAGTGCCCTTTCCACCCCTTAAAATGTTCGTACAGGGGTGGTCTTTCTGAAATGAGGTCACTTCTTTGGGTTTTCCATTTCTGGGGACCTCAAAGAATTTTAATTAATGCGACATGGCAGATAAAATCCATGTCTGTTTATTCAGGCCTGCAAAAAACATATTTTGCACCTTGCCTCTAGAGCACTGCTGTGCACCCATACAGTAGGCTACAAGCACATATAGGGTGTTTGCAAAAAGGGGAGAAATTGGGGTCTGCTAGTAATTTTTCATTTTTACAAATGTGTGCTTTGAAATGCTTTCACAAGTGTTTCTGTCTTCTGTGAGACACCTGTTTGCTGAAAAGTACCCTTTCCACCACTTAAAATGTTCATATGGGGGTGCTCTTTTCGAAATAGGGTCACTGTGACAAACCACCCGCCAATCCCGTCGTACTATGCCACAGTTGCCATACAGGTCTCGTCCACTAGAGACTTCTGGAGGCGAATCCACTGTGAGCACAGTAGACGTTTAAGATTGGTTGGTGTGCCCATACATGATACAATCAGAAAAATAAAATTATCGATTTCACGCTGGAAATCAGATTAATTTGCTGCCACCACTCTTTGTATGGAATCGGGGCGAAGAGACCCTGGCTAGCTAATCCTAAAGGGAAGAAACGGTTATTTGAATCCTAGCTAACCAATTAACAATTTAGAAAAAATAAGACAATGCGGTATTTTGTCTCCTCTGAGGACAGAGCTCTTAGCTTAAACCAGATAATCAAGGAACAAGGGCAAAACTGGAACGATGCAAAATTTTGGGTAAATTTGGTATTATTTTGATAAATAAAAATGACATTTTTTGACTCAATTTACCACTATCATGAAGTACAATATGTGATTAAAAACAATCTCAGAATGGCCTGGATAGGTAAAAGCGTTTTAAAGTTATTACCACATAAAGTGACACATTTCAGATTTGCTAAAAATGGCCTGGTCCTTAAGGTGAAAAATGGCTGGGTCCTGAAGGGGTTAAGGTCCCTTTCACACGAGCGAGTTTTCCGCGCGGGTGCAATGTGTGACGTGAACGCATAGCACCCGCACTGAATCCTGACCCATTCATTTCAATGGGTCTGTGTACATGAGCATTGTTTTTCACGCATCAGTTCTGTGTTGCGTGAAAATCGCAGCATGTTCTATATTCTGCGTTTTTCACTCAGCCCTGGCCCCATAGAAGTGAATGGGGCTGCGTGAAAAACGCATTGCATCCGCAAGCAAGTGCGGGTGCGATGCGTTTTTCACTGATGGTTGCTAAGAGATGTTGTTTGTAAACATTCCGTTTTTTATCACGCGCCGTGAAAAACGCATCAAAACGCATTGCACCCGCGTGGAAAAAACTGAACAACTAAACGCAATCGCAGACAAAACTGACTGAACTTGCTTGCAAAATAGTGCGAGTTTCACTGAACGCACCCTGAACGCACCCTGAACGCATCCGGACCTAATCCGTCACGCTCGTGTGAAAGAGGCCTAATGGCACACATTTTTTCTGCAGACAATTCTGCTATTTATCTGCCCAGTGTGAACATACCTTAGGCCTCTTTCACACTTGCGTTGTCCGGATCCGGCGTGTACTCCACTTGACGGAATTACATGCCGGATCCGGAAAAACGCATTTGAAGATGGATCCGTGTTCAAAATGCTTTCAGTGTTACTATGGCACCCAGGACGCTATTAAAGTCCTGGTTGCCATAGTAGGAGCGGGGAGCGGGGGAGCGGTATACTTACAGTCCGTGCGGCTCCCGGGGCGCTCCAGAATAACGTCAGAGCGCCCCATGCGCATGGATGACGTGCCATGCGATCACGTCATCCATGTGCGTGGGGCGCCCTGACGTCACTCTGGAGCGCCCCGGGAGCCGCACGGACGGTAAGTATGCTGCTCCCGTGCACCCCGCTACACTTTACCATGGCTGCCAGGACTTTAGAGTCCCGGCAGCCATGGTAACCATTCAGAAAAAGCTAAACGTCGGATCCGGCAATGCGCCGAAATGACGTTTAGCTTAAGGCCGGATCCGGATCAATGCCTTTCAATGGGCATTCATTCCGGATCCGGCCTTGCGGCAAGTCTTCAGGATTTTTGGCCGGAGCAAAAAGCGCAGCATGCTGCTGTATTTTCTCCGGCCAAAAAACGTTCCGTTCCGGAATTGAAGACATCCTGATGCATCCTGAACGGATTTCACTCCATTCAGAATGCATTAGGATAAAACTGATCAGGATTCTTCCGGCATAGAGCCCCGACGACGGAACTCTATGCCGGAAGAAAAGAACGCAGGTGTGAAAGAGCCCTTAAGAAGTAGTTAATGACTGCAGTCTACCTGATCTTTTCATGTCTCATTTCCAACATTTCTTTTTAACTTATGATCAAATAAATAAAAATAGGTATTTATTCAGTCTAGCAACATGATAAATCCAACAAATGATGCATCAACAACATTTTGAACAATGTAAACAGAACAAACATCTTCTTTTGTACCTTTCAGAATGAGATTCTTTTGAGCGCCACATAATTGTATAAGCATCACAATGACTATTAAATCATCAAAGAAAACTTCATATAGATTTAATAACATGACAGTTTCTGCACAATCCTTGGCCCTAAATTGATATTTATCAGAAAATAAAATGTCTAGGTTAAACCAATTGACTGTTAATATAACAAATTGTAAAGCTGGATTTTAAACAATAGGGCATTGTCATAGCTTGAACAATGTTTTGCTCTTAAACGTTAGAGAAAACAGATGAAGACAGTAAAAATCATTTCCACAATCCCTTTCACCACTCATGTGGGAATGATAAGTAGAGCTCTGAGCTGCATATAAAGTAAATAAATAGTATAAAATAGTTCCTGCAAATAATAACTATGTAGAACAAGGAATTCCACTATGAGCTCTGTATGTGATCACTGTTGTTGTGGCTTTGTTCTTCGTTCCACCTGGCATAAATGTGCAGATTGTCCTGCGGTTCAGGCTTTGCATTCCAGCTGGCAGGGACAAGAAGTAGTGTCCCTTGGATATCCAATTGTACTTAAGGCCAAACTTACAAGTTGGTGGTTATTGTGGTTGAGCTTAACATACCAAATATGTCCTCTTACCCAAAATTCACCTCATAGCCAAAACAAATCTCCCTAACTTTTTGTACACACTTCTAGTATTCTGTAGGATTAGTCTTATTAGTTCTACTATACTCCATTTTTTTTCTTGAGTACACAAAATGAATTAGTGGAACCTATTGATTACATCAGTCTTTTTAACAAAATATTTATAAAAGAAAATATAAAGATCCAAGCCAATTGTACTTATTTTAGGGAGGCAAGTCAAAGAAAATTGTAAAGTCATGGCCAGAACATTGGAGACACAAATTTTGGTTTTCACAAAGTTTGCTGCTTCCATTTTTTTTTTTTGTGGCAATTTGCATTAACTCTAGATAAAGAGTGATCAGGTGAATTTTAATTAATTGCAACGTAATTTAACTTAATGCCAAAAAAAAAATATATTCTGCATTTCAGCCCTGCCACAAAATGACCTGCTAATATAATTTCAGTGATCTTCTAATTAGCTCAGGAGGAGGTGGACAAGATAGCTGAGTCACTCTGTCATGCTGATTGAATTACAAGAGCAAACTGGTTGCTTTATAAGGGCTTGGTGCTTGAAATTATTGTCTTCTTCTGTTAACCATGGTTATTTCCGAGGAACAATGTGCAGTTATAATTACTTTGCATTAAAAGGGCTTCATAGGCAAGGATATTGCTGCTTGTAAGATTGCACCTGTGAGGAATATGGATTAATCTTTACTGTCAGCCCTGTCCTTACACCCACCATTTGCTGAAAGATGGCAGAGGAAATCAAGCTCCACAGGGGGGGGCCTGCTTTAAAGCCGCAGCCAGATATCAGAAAATTCCTAGCAGGCCACATTTGGTTACATTTCACACCTCCAGTCAGACAGAACGGATTCTGCAGGAAACCCCCCAGCAGGAGGTATCAGCCTTTGCCAGGATCAATGATATCTCCCAGACATGTTGAAACCTACATTTCATACATATTTGTGTCCCGGCTCCCGGAGGCCACGATGAACCCGCCCATGGTCTTTGTTTGAGGGTGGGATGCCACGGAAGGGAGATATCCATATCTCCCCACAGAAACCCAATAGCGGCACCATGTTTGGACTCTAGTTGTAGCCAGAACCCAGGCGGATCTGTTGGTCCCAGTACCATCTCCCTCTGACCTTCTGGACTGGAGCTATAAACCCTAAAGTGTTTTGTGGGTCACCTGTATCTGTAACCTTAGACCACTGTATATATTCTCTGTGTATATTGTGTCATCTAGTGTGCCCTTAAGGCGATTAAATATATAATTTAATCTTGAGCTAACCTTTATCTCAATCACAAATCCCCACGTTCGTGTTTCGGCCTAGTTATAAGCTACCGCAGGTTGGTTTCTCACCCCATATAATCCAGTTAGCAGACTGGGCTTCTGTCAAACGAGAAGTTGGTTGCAGATACCCGGGCTGAGACAGCGCTGTTTACACAGCGGCAGCGAAAAGGGTCTCTCAGCTTGTTGCCTCTCTGTGTCCGCGTAGACCGGAGGTGTCTGTGAAAACTGTACCAAGCTGACCTTATATGCTCCTCTGGAGGGCATAACGTCACGTTTTGGTAACAACTGACCATACTGCGTCTCGTGAGCTCGATGTAGGGGGCATGGCATTCGTCACAGCCCCTAAATCCACAATTTATCGTATCATCAAGAACTTCAGTTTGAGGAGGTCTTGGGGACTCACTATCACTTTACTATAGTTTGGAACTAATTTAACTATATTGGATCGCAACAAGTGAAAAAGAAAAAAACAACAAGTGAAAAAGAAAAAAATAATAATAATCGGAGCGCTCCAACCGAAAGTTATTATCGTTGAAGATCGGATCGTACTGCAACCTTTGCCCCCCTCTTTTACCGGCTCAACATCCAGTCACGTGTGTACGATAGTTGGTGAAGGTAGCGCATTTAAACCATACCGCCTAAATCGAGGTGAAGCGCACCACCTACTCTACATGGGACGCCGAGGCCTAGTTCAGGTAAGGCTATAATCGATCCATAGCTAAAGAGCTATGTAGGGGAGAAGAACAAAAGAGGTAAGCCATATAGATATTTATATTATTCCAATTATAGAGTGTGCCTGCTAATCTACATTTATTTCCTAATACTTTACAGACTGGGTCATAGCAGTGCACCTCCAACCACTGTAGTATCAGGTTGAGCCGTCCAATAATCCAATTTTATTAATATCTTGAACCCACAACTTCATAAACACCATTTTTAAGAAACTACTTTAGTGTTAATCATTTTATGTTTTTACACTAGTTATCATTAAAGAGGCTCTGTCACCAGGATCAACCCTATTAAACCAGGCATACAGGCTGGTAGGGCTCATCATGCTGATTAAAACTATACATTTCTTTGATCTGTATGATAAACAGCTGCAAAGAAATCTGTGTTTTTACTAATAAGCAATTGAGAAGTTTGAGCACCAGGAGGCAGGGCTGAATCGTTTGGGCACTTCTTTGTAACACCCCCTGTGCAGCACTCCCCTCTCCCCTTGATTGACAGGGCTAGACATGCTGAGGGCTGAGCTGTGTGCAAGCATGTAAATCTGCTTAGAAAGCCAGTAATATGTGTTAGCTTCTAAGCATAGAAAAGACGGATTTCTCTATGTGGTAATATTATAGTTTAGAGGTTACGTGATTGGTTTTGTATGCAAAGATTCCAGATTTGAATCTTGGGATAATCTCCAAAGCTGTTTTTCTTCTTCCACATTTTATCCTACCGCTGCCACCTCCAGACTGTCATTGTGCCACTCGGTGGTCTCCTCATACTGCTGCTACCTCCAGACTCTGTCGTTCTGCCACTTAGTGGCATTCTTCTGAAGCTGCCACCTCCATACTCTGTCATCGTGCCACTCATTGGACTCCTCATATTGTTTCCACCTCCAGAATGTGTCAATATGCCACTCGGTGACCTTCCCCTGATGCTGCTGCCAGATTTAGATTCTATCATTGTGCCACTTGGTAGCCTTCTCATACTGCTGCCACCTCCAAACTCTGAGACTCTGTCATTGTGCCACTTGGTGGCCTTCTCCTGATGCTGCAGCTGCTGCCGCCCCCTCCACTCTGTCATTGTGCCACTTAGTGGCCTCCTCTTACTGCTGCCAACTCCAGATTCTGTACTTGTGCCACTCAGTGCTGCTGCTACTGCCACCTCCAGACTCTGTCATTGTGCCTCCTCATACTGCTGCTACCTCAAGACTCTGTCATTGTGCCCCTCAGTGTTCTCCTCATACTGATGCCACCTCCAGACTCTGTCATTGTGCCAATCGGTGGCCTTCTTCTGATGCTGCCACCTCCAAACTCTGTCAATGTACCACTAGGTGGCCTCCTCATACTGCAGCCCACTCCAGTATGTGTCATTGTGACACTCGGTGGCCTTCTCCTGATGCTGCAGCTGTTGCCGCCACCTCCAGACTCTGTCATTGTGCCACTCGTTGGCCTCCTCATACTGCTGCCAACTCCAGATTCTGTAATTGTGCCACTCGGTGACCTTCTCATGATGCTGCTGCTGCCGCCACCTCCAGACTCTGTCATTGTACCTCTCGGTGGCCTTCTCATGATGCTGCTGTTGCCGCCACCTCCAGACTCTGTCATTGTGACACTCAGTGGCCTTCTCCTGATGCTGCTGCTTCCACCTCCAGACTCTGTCATTGTGGCTCCTCATACTGCTGCCACCTCCAGACTCTGTCAATGTGCCACTTGGTGGCCTTCTCATGATGCTGCTGCTGCTGCCACCTCCAGACTCTGTCATTGTGACACTCAGTAGCCTTCTCCTGATGCTGCTGCCGCCACCTCCAGACTCCTCCAGTCATTGTGCCACTCGGTGGCCTCCTCATACTGCGGCCAACTCCAGACACTGTCATTGTGCCACTCGGTGTCCTCCTCATACTGCTGCGAACTCCAGATTGTCACTGTGCCACTCTCTGGCTTCCTGAAACTGCCGGCTACTCCAGACTCTGTCATTGTGCCACTTGGTGGCCTTCTCCTGAAACTGCTGCTGCCGCCACCTTCAGTCTTTGTCATTGTGCCACTCGGTGACCTTATCCTGATGCTGCAGCTGTTTGCGCCACCTCCAGACTCTGTCACTTTGCCACTCTCTGGCTTCCTGATGCTGCCGGCTACTCCAGACTCTGTCATTGTGCCACTCGGTGGCCTTCTCCTGATACTGCTGCTGCTGCCATCTCCAGACTTTGTCATTGTGCCACTCAGTGGCCTCCTCATACTGCTGCCACCTCAAGACTCTGTCAATGTGCCAATCGGTGGTCTCCTCATACCGCTGCCACCTCCAGACTCTGTCATTGTGCCACTCGGTGGCCTCCTCATACTGCTGTTACTTCCAGACTCTATCATTCTGCCACTTAGTGGCCTTCTTCTGAAGCTGCCACCTCCATACTCTGTCATTGTGCAACTCGTGGCCTCCTCATATTGTTTCAACCTCCAGAATGTGTCAATATGCCACTCAGTGGCATTCTCCTGATGCTGCTGCTGTCCCCTCTAGACTCTGTCATTGTGCCACTCGGTGGCCTCCTCATACTGTTGCCACCTCCAGACTCTGTCATTGTGCCAGTCGGTTGCCTCCTCATAATGCTGCTACCTCAAGACTCAGTGATTGTGCCACTCGGTTGCCTCCTCATACTGCTGCCAACTCCAGTGTCACGGCTGTGTCATGGTCTGGTGTAGTGGGCCATGACTATTTTGCCATGCATGCTTGTTGTTGGTGACAACATGTTGTTTTGCATGTTTTGACACTTCCCCTTTAAGTTGTGTGTCCCTTCCCATCCTGGTGTGTTTGGGGTTAAGATTTGTCTTCTTTGGTGTGGAACTGGGTGTGGTCTCTAGGCTCTATTTATCCTTGTGTTTTGAGCCTGAGTTCTAGTTTTGTCTCCAGCCTTGGTGTGTGTGTTGGAGTGTGGATGTTCCTGGATTCCATCTGTCCAGTCTTAGGGCCATCCTAGTTGAACATCAATGTCACCCCCTTGTTTCTATGATCTATCCCCTACCCTTACCTGTTGTGTTTGGTATGGGTTTATTTTATGGGTGTGTAGTGATGTCTTGTTTGGTGTTATGCCTGGCATGTTTGGTTTTATGCCTGGCATGGTTGCTAGACATCCCCTTTTCTGCCTATGCCTCTGGAAGGGGGTCCCATTGGTTTCCCGGAGGGGTGAACCTAAAGCATAGGAGCAGCCTTGCCTGGAGCCAGCTTGCATCCGGTGTTCGCAGGAGATTGCAGTTTGTTTGGTTGTTGTTCCATCTTTGCTGCGGCAGGTAAGGGCTCTTTCACACCTGCGTTATTGTCTTCCGGCATAGAGTTCCATCGTCGGGGCTCTATGCCGGAAGAATCCTGATCAGGATTATCCTAATGCATTCTGAATGGAGTGAAATCCGTTCAGGATGCATCAGGATGTCTTCAGTTCCGGAACGGAACGTTTTTTGGCCGGAGAAAATACCGCAGTATGCTGCACTTTTTGCTCCGGCCAAAAAAACTGAAGACTTGCCGCAAGGCCGGATCCGGAATGAATGCCCATTGAAAGGCATTAATCCGGATCCGGCCTTAAGCTAAACGTCGTTTCGGCGCATTGCTGGATACGATGTTTAGCTTTTTTAGGGTGGTTACCATGGCTGCCGGGACTCTAAAGTCCTGGCAGCCATGGTAAAGTGTAGTGGGGGGAGCAGCATACTTACCATCCGTGCGGCTCCCGGGCGCTCCAGAGTGATGTCAGGGCGCCTCAGGCGCATGGATGACGTGATCGCATGGCACGTCATCCATGCGCATGGGGCGCTCTGACGTCACTCTGGAGCGCCCCGGGAGCCGCACGGATGGTAAGTATACCGCTCCCCCGCTCCCCGCTCCTACTATGGCAACCAGGACTTTAATAGCGTCCTGGGTGCCATAGTAACACTGAAAGCATTTTGAAGACGGATCCGTCTTCAAATGCTTTCAGTTCATTTGCGTTTTTTCCGGATCCGGCGTGTAATTCCGGCAAGTGGAGTACACGTCGGATCCGGACAACGCAAGTGTGAAAGAGCCCAAAGTGTTTGTTGTTTTACCTGGTGCTTACCTGCCGTTCAGTGGCAGCTCTATCTATCTTTTCCCTTTTTGATACTAGGCCACTTGGTGGCCTCCTCATACTGCTTCCACCTCCAGAATGTGTCATTGTGCCAATCGGTAACCTTCTCTGTATGCTGCTGCCACCTCTAGACTCTGTCATTGTTACACTTGGTGACCTTCTCCGTATATGCTGCTGCTGCCATCTCTAGACTCTGTCATTGTGCCACTCGGTGGCCTTCTCCTGATGCTGCAGCTGTTGCCGCCACCTCCAGACTCTGTAATTGCGCCACTCAGTGGCCTCCTCATACTGCTGCCAACTCCAGATTCTGTAATTGTGCCACTCAGGGGCCTCCTAATACTGCTGCCAACTCCAGACTCTGTAATTGTGCCACTCAGTGGCCTTCTTCTGATGCTGCCACCTCCAGACTCTGTAATTGTGCCACTCGGTGGCCTACTCATACTGCAGCCACCTCCAGAATGTGTGATGGTGCCACTTGGTGGCTTTCTCCTGATGATGCTGCTGCTGCCACCACCTCCAGACTCCTGCCACTCGGAGACCTCCTCATACTGCTGCCACCTCCATACTCTGTCATTGTGCCACTCGGAGACCTCCTCATACTGCTGCCACCTCCATACTCTGTCATTGTGCCACTCGGAGACCTCCTCATACTGCTGCCACCTCCATACTCTGTCATTGTGCCATTTGGAGGCCTACTTCTGATGATGCCACCTCCAGACTCTGTAATTGTGCCACTTGGTGGCCTTCTAATGATGCTGCTGCCGCCACCTAAACACTTTGTCATTGTGCCGCTCAATGGCCTTCTCTTGATTATGCTACTGCTGCCGCCGCCTCCTCCACTCTCTATCATTGTGCCACTCTTCAGCCTCCTCATACTGCTGACACTTCCAGACTCTGTCATTGTGCCACTCGGTGACCTCCTCATAGTGCTGCCACCTCCAGTCTCTGTCATTGAGACACTCTTTGGCCTCCTCATACTGCTGCCACTTCCAGACTCTGTTATTGTGCTACTCGGTGGCCTCCTCATACTGCTGCTAACTCCAGACTCTGTCATTGTACCACTCAGTAGCCTCCTTATACTGCTGCCAACTCCAGACTCTGTCATTGTGCCACTCGGTGCCCTCCTCATACTGCTGCTACCTCAAGATTCTGTACTTCTGCCACTCGGAGCCCTCCTCATACTGCTGCCACCTTTATACTGCCACTGTGTCACTTGGTGGCCTCCTCATACTGCTGCCAACTCCAGACTCTGTCATTGTGCCTCCTCATACTGCTGCCAACTCCAGACACTGTCATTGTGCCACTCGGTGGCCTCATACTGCTGCGAACTCCACATTCTGTCACTGTGCCACTCTCTGGCTTCCTGATGCTGCCGGCTACTCCAGACTCTGTCATTGTGCCACTTGGTAGCCTTCTCCTGATGCTGCTGCTGCTGCCACCTCCAGACTTTGTCATTGTGCCACTTGGTGGACTTCTTCTGATGCTGCTGCCGCCACCTCCAGACTTTGTCATTGTGCCACTCGGTAGCCTCCTCATACTGCTGCCAACTCCAGACTCTGTCATTGTACCACTCGGTAGCCTCCTCATACTGCTGCCAACTCCAGACTGTCATTTTGCCACTCGGCGGCCTCCTCATACTGCTGCTACCTCAAGAATCTGTATTTCTGCCACTCGGAGCCCTCCTCATACTGTTGCCACCTTTAGACTGTCATTGTGCCACTTGGTGGCCTCCTCATACTGCTGCCAACTCCAGACTCTGTCGTTGTGCCATTCGGTGGCCTTCTTCTGATGCTGCCACCTCCAGAATCTTTCATTGTGCCATTCGGTGGCCTCCTCATACTGCTGCCACCTACAGACTGTCATTGTGCCACTCGATGGCATCTTCATTTTGCTGCCAACTCCAGATTCTGTAATTGTGCCACTTGGCGGCCTTCTCATGATGCTGCTGCCGCCACCTCCAGACTCTGTCATTGTGACACTCGGTGGCCTTCTCCTGACACTGCTGTTGCTGCCACCTCCAGATTCTGTCATTGTGCCTCCTCATACTGCTGCCAACTCCAGACACTGTCATTGTGTCACTCGGTGGCCTCATACTGCTGCAAACTCCACATTCTGTCACTGTGCCACTCTCTCTGGCTTTCTGATGCTGCCACCACCTCTAGATTCTCTCATTTTGCCACTCGGTGGCATTCCCCTTATGCTGCCACCTCCAGACTGTCATTGTTCCACTCGTTGGCCTTCCCTTGATGCTGCTGCCATCTCCTACAGTCTCTGTCATTCTGCCACTCCGTGGCCTCCTCATACTGCTGCCAGCTCCAGACTGTCATTGTGCCACTTGTTGGCCTTCTCTTGATGCTGTTGCCACCACCTCCAGTCTCTGTCATTGTGCCACTCAGTGGCCTCCTCATGCTGCTGCCAACTCCAGACTCTGTTATTGTGCCTTTCGGTGTTTTTCTTCTGATGCTGCCACCTCCAGACTCTGTCATTGTGCTATTCGGTGGCCTCTTCATACTGCTGCCAACTCCATATTCTGTAATTGTGCTGCTCGGTTGCCTCCTCATACTGCTGCCAACTCCAGACTCTGTAATTGTGCCACTCGTTGGTCGTCTTCTGATGCTGCTGCCACCACCTACAGTCTGTCATTGTGCAAATCGGTGGCCTTCTTCTGATGCTGCTACCTCCAGACTGTATCATAATGGCACTCAGTGACCACCGTATACTGCTGCCAACTCCAGACTTTGTCATTGTGCCACTCGGTGGCCTCCTCATACTGCTGCCAACTCCAGACTTTGTAATTGTGCCACTCGTTGGCCTTCCCTTGATGCTGCTGCCACCACCTACAGTCTCTGTCATTCTGCCACTCCTTGGCCTCCTCATACTGCTGCCTACTCTAGACTGTCATTGTGCCACTTGTTGGCCTTCTCTTGATGCTGTTGCCACCACCTCCAGTCTCTGTCATTGTGCCACTCGGTGGTCTCCTCATAGTGCTGCCACCTTCAAGTGTCATAATGCCTCTCAGTGGCCTCCTCATGCTGCTGCCAACTCCAGACTCTGTTATTGTGCCTTTCAGTGTTTTTCTTCTGATGCTGCCACCTCCAGACTCTGTCATTGTGCTATTCGGTGGCCTCTTCATACTGCTGCCAACTCCATATTCTGTAATTGTGCTGCTCGGTTGCCTCCTCATACTGCTGCCAACTCCAGACTCTGTAATTGTGCCACTCGTTGGTCGTCTTCTGATGATGCTGCCACCACCTACAGTCTGTCATTGTGCAAATCGGTGGCCTTCTTCTGATGCTGCTACCTCCAGACTGTATCATAATGCCACTCAGTGGCCTCCTAATACTGCTGCCAACTCCATACTTTGTCATTGTGCCACTCGTGGCCTCCTCATACTGCTGCAACCTCCAGACTCTTTCATTATGCCACTCATTGGCCTCCTCACACTGCTGCCAACTCCAGACTCTGTCATTGTGCCACTCAGTGGCCTCCTCATACTGCTGCCATCTCCAGACTCTTTCATTATGCCACTCATTGGCCTCCTCACACTGCTGCTAACTCCAAACTGTCATTGTGCCACTCGGTGGCCTCCTCATACTGCTGCCAACTTTAGATTCTCTCATTGTGCCGCTTGGTGGCCTTCTCCTTATGCTGCCACCTCCATACTGTGTCATTGTGCCACTTGTTGGCCTTCTCCTGATGCTGCTGCCACCACCTCCAGACTTTCATTGTGCCACTCGGTGGCCTCCTCCTACTGCTGCCAACTCTAGACTCTCTCATTGTGACACTCAGTAGACTTCTCCTTATGCTGCCAACTCCAGACTGTGTCATTGTGCCAATCTGTGGCCTCCTCATACTGCTTCCACCTCCAGACTCTGTCATCGGGCCACTCTGTGGTTTCTTATTGCTGTTCCCACCCTCCTCTCTTCATGACTGGGACACTATTTTGGCTCCCGATCTGGCTGACATCATCATTTGTTTGACCATCTGTCACGACCCTGGGTCTTGGTCGTGACTCCTTGGGAGCTGCATGCAGTTACCCGCGGTTTTGGTGTTGTGACAACCGCAGCTGGGGGCACTTAGTGGTTTGCCTCAGGTGCGGTTGCCGCGGATAACACGCATGCGTGCGGTTGCCCTTGGCAACGTGTTTTATGTGCACTCCCTTTGTGTGTTTGTTGTGCACGAGATTGTGTTGGTTGTATGCACTTGGACACCTCCCTTCACCTGCGGTGGTCCGCGGCAACGTCTGGTGTTGTGTGCATGTGGTGGCAGGGTCTCGGCCTGCTGGTTGTTCTTCAGGACACGGCTGCCACGCATGCCGTTGCCAGCGGTAACAGGTGAGTGAGTGTGTGTGCTATTTCCCTTTAAGTTGGTGTTTTCCCTTCTCTTCTGTGGTGTAGGAAGGGTTAACTCCCTTCCCAGTGTGTGTGAGTCACTGGGTGTGTCTGGCCGTTTGGGTGTGGCCACTTGGCCTATAAAGCCTCAGTCCCTGGCTGGGTTCAGTAGGTTGCTCTCAGCCATGCTGGCTGGAGCAGCCTCCTGTCTCCTCCATCTGCCTGGTGGGGACCATCCTTCTGGTCATAAACCTCTGTCGGGAATTTCTATGTTTCACGGTGTTATTTAGGTGTGTGTGGGGTTTTATGTTAGTGCAGCTTGTGGTCCTGGGTTCCTGTGGGATGTCTGGTGTGTGCTGTGTTCGTTGGTGTCTGAACCGCAGCACCTGCACATGGGATCCAGGGTTTGTTGTCTGTGGCAGGTGAGTGATGTGTTGGTCCCATTTGCCTGTCACTGCCATAAGTCTGTTATTGTATTCCCCTGTGTTGCTTGGCCGTTGAGACTCCTGCTCCCCCGTTCCTAGGAGGAGCAGGTCGTCTCACTCTGTCCCCTAGTACAGGGCCGACTTGAGGGCTCGTAGGGACTTTAAGGTTCCGGCGTATGAGTCCTCCTACCACCAAGGTTGGCTCATACAGATAGGAGACAGGGTCAGCGTTAGGGACACAATAGGAGGTGACCTGCTCCCTAACTCTGTGGTCCCGGCCAAGGGGTAACCCTACCATCTCCTGGCACCGCACGGCTGGGGGTTTCCTCCACCGCCAGCCGTGACACCATCTGTCAGAAGGAAGGAAAAATGAGACACACAACGGATCCTGTCTGTGTAGCAGCTGTAAGGCCTGTATGGTCCCATCAAAATTGGCTTATGATTTGGTAGCCAAAAGCAGGAGTGGGTACAAAACACAGAAGACATGCAAATATTGCATTCATGTGTCATCTCTGTTTTAGATCCTCTCCAGTTTTTTGGGGCATTAGCAATACTGATGGATTTTTGAGCAAATGCTGACCGAGTGAAGGCGTATGCTCCAGACAGGATACGTTTTTTTGTGGGTTATTGTTCTGACGGATCAGAGGAAGGGCAAATTAATCAGTGACGTCAACACAAACTTACTGCTGACACCCTCTCCACTCTGTCGGGGGCTCTACTAGTATAAGCGTTTAATAGATCAGGTTCTGTAGAAATCTATGTGGAATCAGCCGACAACGGTATAAAAGGAGTGCGCTTCTTCTTGGTGCTAACATTGACCTGTAAGGCTAAGTTCATACTTGAGTTATTTGGTCAGTTTTGGCCATGTGACTGCCCAAATAATTGAAGTGTGCAGTGATTCTAACAGCGACTCCTGTCACCTGCTGTCATAGAGACTCACAGTATTATTTCACTACCAAACTAGACTCTCTATACGTGTTACTGTATGGCACAGTGTTCTACACCACTATAAAGGCCCTCTGCAGCCAGGAAATAGCCGTTTTTGGGGTTTTTTTTTTAAACCAAATTTTATTTATTTAGTTTGTCTTCCATCTGAAGCCTGTACAAGATACATACATTCACAATGTCTTAAATACATTGACAGATGTTACAATAATGTATCGGAGCTCATCACAGCATAGAGGCAAACTAAAATTTTACACACATTTAATGTTAATTAAACATAAACATACCTACCCGCCCCCCTTCCCTCCCCCCCTAGCTTAAAGAAGACCAAATATTATCTTACGCCAGTGTTTTCTTTATCTCCTAATCCACCCTAAACCTTGGTTTATTATTAGTGTTATTCGGGACCTTACTGTTCCAGTTTACCTAGAGTGCCCGTCATCTGTTCCAGTAGATACCAGGACGTTTGCTTCAATGGATCCATAATTGCGAAATAGCCGTTTTTAACGTAATTCGCCGCAAAAAATTCTCTCATCTCTAATCCTTATAATATTGAGAGTGTGTTTTTTTGTTTGTTTTTTAGAAAGCTAATAAATATTACTAGTTTCTTTATAATCATATATTGTGTCTGTGAATAAACAAGTAATAGGTTTTAGAAAAAAATTACTATTCTCAATATATTAAGGCCTTTTTATTATTATTATTATTATTATTATTTTATATGATTATATATTATTTATTATAGTATAGCCTTTCATTATGGTCTAAGAGGAAAAAAAATAACAGAAAAAAAACTTCGCTCTCCTGGGATCTGTACATGCATGGTAGACCACTATACCACCAAGCTATAATATTACCATATAGAAAAACTTTTTTTTTTTTTCTATGCGTGTAATCTATTATATAGTACTGGTGTCTTTCTAGGTAGGGGGTAGTGTGCAGAGAACAGGGGTTGTTATAAAGCAGATTCAGCCCCACCTCTTGGTGCTCGAACTTCTCATTTGCATGTTTACTAAAAATGTAGATATCTCTGCAGCTGTTATCGTACAGACAAAAAAAAGGTATAGTTTTAATTAGCATGATAAGTCTACCAGGCAGTATGTCTGGTTAAATAGGGTTGATCCTGGTGACAGAGCTTCTTTAAGGCCTCTTCTTTACACAATCTATACATAGAACATGCAATATTACATGTTATTCGAGAGACACTCAAATATAAATTTTAAATGAATGACTAAACCATCAATTCTATCCTATGAAAGGGAATTCCATAGTCTCACTTAAAGTCTAGACATTACCAATATGGATAATTACAGTTTAACAAACGAGTCACATGTGCATGAAGATTTCAGTGAATTATGTTCTTGTTTTCCCACTTAAATATGAAATATTTGATGTTGCATGTGACTGAAAATTATGGCTTGACCTGAGTTCAAGTCTGACATGTTCTCCATTTGAGCCATGTTACATGCATATATGTCAGTACAATGTTTTATTGGTCTTCTAAAGATACTTAGAATGACGTTACGGTTGTGTGGTAGACAAAACTATTCTATCTTGAAGACTATTTCAGTTATTGGTGCTTGTTAAATAGATCTGTCAATACCTTGCTAAATGATTCAGCATTAGGCATCAGGAACACTCAATTTCTCAGCGTCACGTTTGAAAGAATTGCATCTATTACTAATAATATAAATTAAAATCATATTTCATACAAAACCTTTAGAGATTTTATAAATGGATGTTGCTTTGCTTGTAGTTGTTGTAGTTGTCTTATTTACAGCTGACTATAAAAGTATAGCATGTTACCCAAGTGTGTTATCAATTGTCTCCATCTGATCCTTTAGCTCAATGGTTGTTTAATGCCACAGAGACAAACTACGAATAGTAAAAACAAGTACAGAGTTTGCCATAAAACGACATATAATCACATATAATTTCCATATTTCCTCATGACTATATCTGTATTAACATGGGAATGTGCTTGGTTATGTAGTGTACTTTACCGGAATTTAAAGGGGTTGTCAGCGGAGGGCAAAGGAGAGCATCAGAGCATGAAATGCTCCCATGCTCATCTTGTGGAGCTGCCTGGGTGAAAATATGGGTATGTCTGGGTTCAGCTCTGAACCCGGACAACCCCTTTAATGTTAGGTCAGCTGTCTATGTCCGCCACTGCCCTGCTCTTCCCTACAGGCTTGATACAGGCACTACTCACCATGCTGCTGCCTAAAAGCTTCTGCTTTGTGCTCCAGCCTCTGTCTCCTCACGATGCACATGAGAATACCTCTGATCTCATAAAGGGCCAGTGCACATGCTTCCAAATCTCTTTCTTGCCAATGGCTGGGGGTCCCTGAGTATTTTAGGCACCTCTCCATGCAGATAGTGCCTAAGCTTTAGGATCCCTGGTGACCAGCAAAGGTGTTTTGATAGTCTTATGCTATTGCGATTTATTGCATTTTTTTCCCTTTCATCCTCCATGACGGCATACCATGAGAGATGACCCGCCTCCAACCAGGTAGGGACAGGAATTATAAAATAGACCCTCCTCCAGCATATCCTCAGTGTCTTCCTGTCCCTCCAGGTGGGAGATGGGTCAACATTCATGGCATTTGCTGTGGGTCCACCTCTGTGTAGACAATCAGAGGTGGGGGAAATCGAGGAATGCCTTTTTTGCACATGAGGGGGCAGGCAGCACAAACCTCCTATATTGGAGTTGTATTGGTGCTGGGAAGTGTAAGTATGTATCCTGCTCCTTACCTCCTTGCTTGCGCCGGCTTGGAGGGGCCATGTGCTGACCGGACACTTACTTAGTTCCTCCGGTCTCAGCAAGACACTCCTCATCACAGCACTTCCTCTGGTGCTTAGTGATGATGTCACAGAAAGTGCCGATGCGTTCCACAGGGACTTCCGGTTTGCGTGACGGCCATAAGGGGCGGAGCTTAATTTGGAGCGGCAGATCAAGACAGAGGTCGTCCACTGATCTGAGGTCTGAAGATAAGGAGAGATTTAAAAAAGAGGGATGCAGAGCAACAAAATGTCGGACATAGCGACAGGACAGATGGAGACTTCTGGGGGTGGGTCAGAGGGGTCTAAAAAGCTCTGTTAAACTTGCACGGCTAACATGGCCACAGATTTTGTTCCATCCATTAGAGATGAACTAAGGGATGTGATTAGAGAGGAGATGCGGTCAGTTTTTGCGGAACAGTCCAATCTAACCCTAACCCGACAGTACATAAAACTAAGTTGAGGGGTAAAAGTTACGAATCGGTTTCCTCAAACCCAGATCAGGATTCAGACTCAGACAGTGATGATTCCATTGATTCTTCAGGCTCAGACACAGAATTCAGACGTTTTCTATTCTCTTCAGAAGATACAAACGAGTTGATAAAAGCAATTAGGACGACTATGGACCTGTCCGATGAAAGAAATTCATAGGTCGGTTCAAGATGAAATGTATGGGGGGCTTGAGCACAGAAAAAAACAAGTCTTTCCAGTTCATAAAAATATGTTAGATATGATTAAAAGAGAATGGAAATCTGATAGGAAAATCTTTATTTCGAGAACCATGAGACGTAGATTTCCCTTTAATGAGGAGGATGAAACTGTGTTAACCTCTTGCCCTAAAGTCGATATTTCCCTTTCAAAATTAGTTAAGGGATCCAATTCTCTTCCCTTTGAAGATATGGGATCATTAAAAGATCCCATGGATAAGAAAGTAGATTCCACTTAAAAAAAAAGTCAAGGAGGCTGCTACGGCCGTATTTAAACCTAATTTAGCTGCAACTTCAGTTTCAAGGTCTCTAAAAAAGTGGTTACAGCAGTTGGAAGTCCTACTTGAGGAAGGGAGACCTTATCATACCCTAGAGCAGGGATCAGCAACCTGCGGCTCTCCAGCTGTTGTGAAACTACAATTCCCAGCATGCTCCATTCATTTCTATGAGAGTTCTTAGAAGAGCAGAGCAAGTATGCATACTGGGAGTTGTAGTTTCACAACAGCTGGAGAGCCGGAGGTTGCCTACCCCTGCCCTAGAGGATTCCTTCCCCCTTTTATTAAAAGTGGTAGACTTCTTATGTTGCATCTAAAATAAAATTATGTAATTTACCCTTTCATGGCAATTTGATGTTTGGACAGGACTTGGAATCTATATTAAAGAAAGGCGCGGATTCAAAAAAATCCTTTCCAGAGGAAACAAACAAAAGAAAATGTCAGTTTTCTAAAGCAAAGAAAAGGGGTCTGTTTCAGTCTAAAAGAACAGATAGAGGAGGACTGTGGTCAAAAGGGAAAAATCAAAATATGGGAAGGAACAGAGGTTTCATGTTCACCCCCAAAAATACGGAAGCTTCTAAGCAATGATGCCAAGATTCAAGTGGGGGGAAGGCTAAAAAAAATTCTACAAAACTGGGAAAATATCACCCAAAATACATGGGTGTTAAACATCATAGCAAAAGGTCTAGATATTTCATTCCGTTTTCATCCCCCAGAATTTTTTTTCAGGGTAACGCCCATCCAAAGGACATCCCTCCTTCAGGAATCTCTCGAGGAGGGTGTCCGGAATCTTCTGTCCCAAACAGCCATTATTCCAGTACCCTATTCTCAACAAGAGAAGGGTTACTATTTAACAGTGTTTTTGGTGAAAAAACCAAGCGGGAAGTTCCAGTTGATCCTAAACCTGAAAAAATTGAACAAATTCATAAGATATGAAAGGTTCAAGATGGAAACCCTAAGGTCAACCATAAACTTATTGAAAAAATGGCGATTTTCTTTTTTTTTAGCATCCATAGATCTAAGAGGCGCATATTACCATGTACCAATATGCAAAGAAGCCCAGAGATATCTGCGGTTTGCAGTATTTCTGGGGAAAAGGCTGTGTCACTTTCAATTTCAGGTTCTTCCCTTCGGGATCACCTCTGCGCCGAGAGTGTTCACGAAGGTGATGACAGAGGTCATGGCACATTTAAGAAGAAGAAATATCTTACTTAGACGACCTTCTTGTGGTAGGGAACTCAAAAGGATCTAGAGTTAAAGATATCAAAAACTTGTCAGATTCTGTCCCAATTAGGGTGGATCGTAAACTGGGAAAAGTCAAAACTCTCCCCTTCACAAAGACTAGTTTTCTTAGGCGTATGTCTAGACTCCATACTTCAAAAGACGTTTCTTCCGGCCGATAAAGTATCAGAAACAATAAAAAAAAGTATGAAGATTCTCAGAAATGGAAAGTTGTCCTGTCAGGGAAAGCATGAGACTGTTAGGCTCCCTAACATCGTGCATCCCTGCAGTGAAATGGGCCCAATTCCACACTCGCACTCTGCAGCAGTGGCTACTCGGATGTTAGAACAGAAGGCAAGAGGCCTTAGATCAAATAATTCCTATTCCTCCTTGGGTAAAAAACTCCCTCCAGTGGTGTTTAAACCCGGACCACCTAAGAGAAGGAGTAGAGTGGTTTCCCGATCAGATTCAGACAATCACCACCAACGCAAGTCTGTGGGGGTGGGGAGCTTACTGCTCCCTCCATACCTGCCAAGTACGGTGGTCCATGGATCAGATGAGTCAATCCTCAAACCAGAGAGAACTCTGGGCAGTTTGTGAAGCATTAAAAGCTCTATCTCAGGAGACTATAGGGAAGGATATACAAATAAGATTCGACAGTACAACGGTAGTAGCCTACCTAAATCATCGGGGAGGAACAAGGAGCGAGAGTCTGGGCCAATTGGCGGAATTTTTTTTTTCCGTGGGCAGAAAATCACGTAAATTCCCTTTCAGCAGTACATCTCAAGGGATCTTTAAATGTAAAAGCAGACTTCTTAAGTCGGGTTCCTCTAAAATCCACAGAGTGGAGTCTGGAGAAACAGGTCTTTTCACATATAACCTCAATGTGGGGGATTCCGCAGGTAGACCTTTTTGCCACAGCACAAAATACAAAGCTTTAGAAGTTCTTCTCTTTAAATCCGTTCGACGGAAAAATAGGGGTAGATGCGCTAGCACAAAAGTGGGATTTCCGCCTAAGGTATGCATTTCCTCCCCTAGCATTAATTCCCAGAGTATTGAGGAAGATCAGGCAAGAAAGGGCTCATGTAATACTGATGGCCCCACTATGGCCGAAAAAATCATGGTTCCCTCTGTTGAAAACTCTGTCATTAGGGAGTCCATGGATTCTCCCCTGGACAAAGAACCTTCTAGTCCAAGGTCCAATCTGTCACCCCGGGTAAAAAAGCTACACCTGGCTGCCTGGAATCTGAAAGGTTAACTTTAAAAGCCAAGGGTCTTTCAGATGATATAATAAATACAATGGCAGCTAGCAGGAAGGTGGTGAACTCAAAGATTTATTCCAGAGTCTGGTCAAAATTTTGTGCTTGGTGTTCTCAATCTAAGAATTCATGCCAGATTTTTTCCATTCAGACGGTATTAGGATTCCTACAATCTGGTTTTGATAAAGGGTTGTGTCCTAATATTTTAAGGGTGCATGTATCAGCACTAAGCTCGGTCTTTGATATTAAAATCGCGGATCACCCTTGGATTATGAGGTTTTTGAAAGGAGCAGATAGATTGAAACCCTTTATTAGACCTTATGTCTTTCCTTGGGATCTTAATCTGGTCCTTTCAGGGTTAACGATAGCACCCTTTGAGCCATTGTGAGATGTGTTCGTAAAATTCATCACAGTGCTTCCTTCCTAAGGTGGTTACAAATTTTCATAGACAGGAGGAGATTGTGATTCCTTCCTTTTGTCCCAATCCAAAAACTGAAGGTGAAGAAAGATTTCACAAACTAGATGTGTGCAGAGCCTACTTGGAGGCCACAAGGTTTTCAGAAAATCAGATTATCTGTTTGTACAGTTCCAGGGAAAATGTAAACGCCATAGAGCCACAAAAGACTCCTTAGCCAGATGGATCAAGTCGGCGATACTAGAAACGTACAATTCTATGGGGGCTTCTCCACCAAAAAATTTCAAAGCTCACTCCACAAGATCAATTTCGACTTCATGGGCAGAAAAGGCTAATGTTTCAATAGAACAGATCTGTAGGGCAGCAACATGGTCCAACCCTCACACCTTTGTAAAACATTATAGGGTGGACACACGGTCAAAGCAGGAGCTTTCCTTTGGTAGGAGAGTTTTAGAAGCCATCGTCCCTTCCTAGAATAATATTGATCTGATATATCTCATGGTATGCCGTCATGGAGGATGAAAGGGAAAAGCCATATTACTTACCGGTAATTTCCTTTTCATGAATCCTCCATGACGGCAGGGATCCCCCCCCCCCCCCAAAAAAAAAGACTAAAACTGTTATAAAAAGTAAGTCTTAGGTGTGTGTGCAAAAAAAAAATAAAAAATATATATATATATGAAAAAATTATATTGGAAGAATAGATTCTCTAGGCTGTCAGTCCAGAAGACACTGAGGATATCTGGAGGAGGATCTATTTTATACTTCCTGTCCCTACCTGGTTGGAGGCGGGTCATCTCTCATGGTATGTCGTCATGGAGGATTCATGAAAAGGAAATTACCGGTAAGTAATATGGTTATCCTGTGTTTGTACTGATTATGCACTTCTAGTTTCAGTTTTATTTGTGTTTAATTCAGCTGCCAACTACACCAGGAGCAGGGCCGGCGCTACCATAAGGCAGACCAAGCGGCTGCCTTAGGGCGTGGCCTGCGCAGGGCGGAAGAATGAATGACTTTTTTTTTTATCACTTACTACTTGCGGCGATTGAATTTGTGCCGCAGCGCTGCCGTCCGGCCCCCCCTAGCTTGCGTGTGCCGGCCGCTCCCAGCCCTCACTCATGGCAACACGGTCACATGGGCTCAGGCCACTGGGGCGGACTGGTGACAGTGAACGGCACCACGGGAGCAGGGACTTGAGGCGAGGTGAGCTGACTGACTGTGTCTGTGTTGTGTCTCGTCTGACTAACAGACACAGCCGTCAGCCAGATGGAAGACGCAGCCAGCAGCAGGTGTCAGGAGTCAGACAGTTTCAGCCCCACACAGGTGTTAACTTAGGGTATGTCTGATGACAAAAATGATGAGATGAGCGCTAGGCTAGCGCACTGACTAGCGCCAGAGCAGAGGCTGAGCCTGAGCGCATGGCATTCAATTATGTTTTTTTTTAAAGTCATTACTCAACTACAATCATTAATATTGGGGGAGCGGGGGTGGTGTGACTTGACCATTACATGGAGGGAGGGTGGACAATGTGACATGGGAATGGGGCCAGGCTGCCAGGAAGGGTCAGCCGGGTGGGATGATGTGCCATGGGGGGGGAGAAATGTGACACAATAGGGGTAATGATATGATCAGGGATGGGGACAGGGCTGTCCGGGCAGGGGGGATGATGTGCCATGGGGGGTGGGGGGAATGTGACACAATAGGGGGTAATGATGTGATCATGGATGGGGCCAGAGCAGTCCTGGAGGGGGGGTAATGATATGCCATGGGGGGAGAAATGTGACACAATAGGGGGTAATGATGTGACATGAAGAGGGTGATGTAAACTAAAAAGGAGGGGGTGATGTGACATGGTCTGGAGGGGGAGAAAGATGACATGGTCTGGCAGGGGAGAAAGGTGACATGGAGGGCTGATGTGACATAGGTGATTTGACATGGAAGGGGAGAAATGTGACATGGAGGGGGAGAAATGTGACATGGCGGGGAGAAATGTGATGTGGAGGGGGAGAAATGTGACATGGGGGCATGATGGCTGACATGGAGGCATGATGGCTGACATGGGAGGGCTGATCTGAGGCATTGGGGGTCTGATCTGAGGTCTGATTAACATTGGGGGTCTGATTGCTGGTCTGACCTGAGGTGTAATGGAATATATTTTTTTCTTATTTTCCTCCTCTAAAACCTAGGTTCGTCTTATGGGCGAAATAGGGTGAAAAATATGGTCCTCAAACCAGCGATTGTCTGAAGCAGAGAGAAGATACCAGGACCATACAGAGGAGAAGCCATGCACACGGGACCAGGGCCAGGTGAGCTGCAGGGGGGGGCGCCAAAATGTAGCTTTGCTTGTTTTGGCAAAAATCCTTGCACTGGCCCTGACCAGTGAAAGCCATATCCCTGTACAGGGGTTAAAGGGTGTATACCAGAGGAGCGCCGCAATAACATCCTTAGGGTTTCGCCCAAAGCTAAACCGGTTTGTTGTCACAGTCGATACACACTAGCTGGTCCATAACACTTATGATGTAGGAGTCTGTTAGAGCCGATGGGAAGGTTTGGGCACCTGAAGGTCCACCGGACACTTGCCGTCCAATTAGCATTTGGCACATGATAGATTAAAACTTTGTTTTCTCAGCAGTGCTCCCACTTGGATAGGCAACATGTAATGGTATATTTAATCTGCTTCCAGCTTCTCCTATATAGTAATATTAGTAGTAGGGCCAAAACTATGACAGATTCCTTTACAATACAAATAGTTCAAGTTGGGTTAATTTATTACAGGGCCCACTGCTACAAAGGAATGACACCTTGTCTAATGCTAATCATCTATTCCAGAGTTACACTAATTATGTTATGTCTATTATCATTATGTCTGGATCGCACTTGGGATTGTATGTGTAATATAGACAAAACATTTTCTGCTGTCATGTCATTCAGTGTGCAGTATCCTGTGTGTAATGTTATAACTCCTATTATATAAAAGAATACATTTACAGTATCTTCTTGTCTGACTAGTTCATATAAGGTTTGGTATTTTTATTTGCTAAGAGTTGTTCACCGGTATAAAATGGACATACCTTATAAACATATATACATGCTTCAACAAAAACATATATGCATACAAACCTGTTACTTCTGTGCTTTAACATATGGCCATTACAATCTCTGCATAGTAGAGCTTAAAATGGTTTTTCAAGACTTTAATACTGATGACCTACCCATAGGCTCTGTTGTCCCTCTGTGTCACCTATACAGTACATCCCCAGCCTCTGGTGTCTCTCTGTGTCTCCTACATGTCCCCAGCTCTTGGTGTCCCTCTGTGTATCCTATATTTCCCCAGCTCATGGTGGTCCCTCTGTGTCTCCTATATGTCCCCAGCCTCTGGTATCTGATCTGTGGCGGTCATGCGTGGTGAGCGTAGTGACGTCATCGCAGGTCCTGCTGAATGAAGATAGAAGGATCTTCTATCTTCATTCAGCAGGACCTACGATGACATCAACGCGCTTGCCACGTGGTGAGCGCGGTGACGTCAACACAGGTCCTTTTGCAAGTCCTGAAGAAGAAGGGGGGACCGGCTGCGCAATCAAGTGGATGAGGTGAGTGTTTTTTTTTATTATTTTTAACCCCTCAATGACCATTTTATTTAGCATTCTATCTTAGGAATACTATTATTTTCCGTTATAACCATGTTATAACGGAAAATAAAGTGAAGTTCGGGTCCCATTGACTTTAATGGGGTCCGAGTTTGACCTGAAGTTCGGCCGAACCCAGCAAACCCGAACTTCCCTGGGTTCGCTCAGCCCTACCCTTGAACTTTTCCACATTTTTTTTCATGTTGCACCCACAAACTTAAATGTATTATTGGGATTTTTTGTGATACACCAACACAAAGTAGAAAGTATGTGTGAAGTGAAAAGAAAATAATACATGGTTTTCAAAATTTTAAATAAAAATCGGAAAAGTGTGGTGTGCATTTGTATTCAGCCCGCTCTACTCTGATATACCTAAATGAATCCAGTGTGACCAATTGCCTTTAGTAGTCATCTAATTAGTAAATAGAGTCCACCTGTGTGTAATTTATTCTCAGTATAAGTACAGGTGTTCTGTGAAGGCCTCAGAGGTTTGTTAGAGAACATCAGTGATCAAATGGCATTAACCAAACCAAGGAGCACACCAGACAGGACAGGGATAAAGTTGTAGAGAAGTTTAAAGCAGAGTGAGGTTTAAAAAAAAAAACATCCAAGGATCTGAACATCTCAGGAAGCACTGTGCAATCCATCATCCAAAAATGGAAGGCATATGGCACAACTGCAGACCTACCTAAACTGACAGCTCAGGCAAGGAAAGCGTTAGCTTAGTGAGAGAATCTGTCCACAAGATAACTATTAGTTGTCTACTCCACAAATCTGGCCTTTATGAAAGAGTAGCAAGAAGGAAGCTATTTTTGAAAGCAGGCCATAAAATGTCCCAATTGCAGTTTTCCACAAGCCATGTAGGGGACACAGCAAACAGGGGTAAGAAGATGCTCTGGTCAGATGAGACCAAAGTTGAAATTTTTGACAAAACAATTATGTGAGGTAGAAAACTAACACTGCACACCACCCTGAACATACCATCCCCACCGTGAAACATGGTGGTACCAGCATCATGCTGTGGAGATGCTTTTCTTCATCAGGGACAGGGACGCTGGTCAGAGTGGATGGGAAGATGGATGGAGCTAAATACAGAGAAATCCTGGAGTGAAACCTGGCAGAGTCTGGAAAAGACTTGAGACTGGGACGGTGGTTTACCTTCCAGCAGGACAGCAACCCTAATCATACAGCCAGAGCTAGAATGGAATGGTTTAGACTACAGCATATTCATGTGTTAGAAAGGCCCAGTCAAAGTCCAGACCCAAATCTCATTGAGAATCTATGGCAAGAAAATTGCCATTCACAGATGCTCTTCATTCAATCTGATTGAGCTTGAGCTATTTTGCTAATAAAATGGGCCAAAATTCCAGCCTCTAGATGCGCATAGCTGGTTTAGACATACCCCAAAAGACTTCCCACAAAGTATTGACTCAGGGGACTGAATACAAATGCATGCCATACTTTCCAGATTTTTATTTAATACAAATTTTGAAAATCATGTATCAGTTTCTTTTCACTTCACGCATACTTGCTCATACTGTTCAATGTTGCTATCCATCCAGAAAGTCCTGAACGTTCCATAAAAACAGGGACCTTTTTTCTAACATCTGTGAAAAACAACATAGATGTGTCTGTGATTTTCTTGAGGCTTGTGATTGAATAGATCATTAGTAAATGCCAGTAAGAGATCATATCAGTAATATGAGTGATAGACATGTATCACTTATAATTTTTATAATTCATTATGGTTTTCCAGTTTGTCCATAAAAAAAAGTTGGCTTTGTGATTTTTTTGGCACCAAGACTAGATGTTGGCAAGAGAAAAGAAAAATTTAGGTTGATACCCAATAAAATCTACAGCCCAAAACAAGCCCTCACACAGCTATGTAGACAGAAATATAAAACATTATGAGTCAGACTATGGCTATGCAAAGATTTTTTTTTCCATAGGATTTTATTTATTTAAAGTAATATAAATATAATTAAAACGATATCAATTTGGTGTCACCAGTAACTGTACTGAAGTGAACAGCAGAATAAGGATGTCATGTAATTTTTAGTACATGGGAAATGACATAAAAAAAAAAAAGTGAAACAAACAATTTTTCAATTTCACCCTGCAAAATAACTTCTTTCTTATTCTTGCAATACAAGATACATAAATAAAATGATGCCAATAAAAACACTTGTCCTATGAAAAGCCCTCATACGTGAACGACTCCTGGAATCTGGGGAGAAAAGGCACAAAAAAAAAAGAAAATTGACCTTTTCCGGTAGGGGCTAAACATTTAGGCGGGAATTTATCATGACCGGAATAAATCAGTTTTGCTTGATTCTGTGTTGAAGTATTTTATGCCTCATTTATCAAATGTCACATGTTGTTTGATAAATGTATCCTACACCTTTGTCTAGAAAAGCTACTTCAGTTTTTCCACTAAGCCCTCCTACTGGAGTGAGTCTGTGACTTTTTATGCAACTTGTTTAAAATAAATCTGGAGTGAAACTCATGAACATAGCTACCACGCCCACTTTTCCAGCCATACTTCGAAACTGGAGCGAGTGGTGTAAGAATGCAGGCCAAAAACTCAATTTTGTGACTTTTTGAAGTAAAGGCATGATAAATCAGGGCCTCAAACTATAAGAGGCATGATTGCTTTACTATCTGCTTTAGCATTTTTTTGTATAAATAATAATATTCTCACTGTACTAAAGTACTATACTCACTTCTCTCACCTCTTCACCTTTTAAGCTACATTCACACGACCGTATGTGTTTTGCAGTCCGCAAAACACTGATCCGCAAAAAATACAGATGATATCGTTTTGGCATCCGTATTGCATCGGTTTTATACTTATCCGCAAAAAAAGGCAAGAATAGGACATGCTCTATATTTTTGTGGGCTACGAAACGGACATATGGTTGTGGACAGCACATGGTGTGTTGTCAGCATTTTTTGCAGACCCATGGAAATGAATGCATCCTCATCCAATCCGCAAGAAAAACGGAACGGACATGGAAACAAAATACGTTTGTGTGAATGTAGCCTTATGTTGTGCAGATTTGTAATTAAAAAAAGTCATTTTCTATCCTTATACTTGCCGATTTTTTTATTTTTGTAATGGATGGTTAATCGTGCAAGGCAGAGGAGTACATATAACTGAGCAGGTGGTAGGTAGCTCACAATGCGGATGACTTATGAGTAATAAGCAGTTATTTTTACTACTCTCATATGGTGGATTTATAAGATTCTTCCGCGGTTGTTTTCTTTTTCTCTAAAAATGAATCTATGAAATTTTCCAAGCATTTCTGAATGTTCTTAATGCTCTGGCTCAGTAATTCCACCCCAGCTTCCTTTCTTCTGTGTCATGAGGGGCTTCCTCTGATGTGCTGTCACTTCATACCCTTGTCTAAACACCTAAGTTCAGAATAAATAAAGAGAGAAAGCTTCTTCCTGATCTCTGACTCATTCATTCACTCCAGTCTTCAGGATGCCAAACCCTAATGTAAGACTAGTAAAGAAAATATGTGAACCATTTGGTACTTTCGATGGTGCGTGAGCTAGAACAGAAGAGAAAGCTGCTCTCAGCAGAATGTTTATACTTGAAAAACATTTTACTATGATTTACATGTTTCAGGGGAATGACTACTCAGAGATTGACGATTTAGAGATTTGGGATATACAGTAGATGTAACTTCACTTGCTATAATTGTCAAATAAATGTAAGCTGCTCAGATCATTTCATTCAAAGTTACTGCATACTAAAATAAGCTGAATGGCACCAAAGATATAATCCTTAAAACACAATTCAGCGTCACCAGACTATTATATTTGGATCCGATATGTAGCATTCACAATGTTTGTGGTCAGGTTGAGATTTAACCCAACCAGGTTTGATCAATTTCTTTCAAGCTCTCTGATAGTCGCAATAACTAGTGGTTTCTGTGATACTACCCAGGATCTACCTAACTACTGTATTGCAGCATGTGTGGTTCACATTTTTAAAGGCATTGACCAGCCTTTATTAAGTGATGACCTATCCTCAGGATAGGCCTTAACTAGATGATTGTAGGGGTTCGACACCCTGCACCCCTGCCAAACAGCACTTCGGTGTTGCTTTGGCCATTGGCAGTCAATTCTGGAGATACACAGCATGGTCAACATTGTAGTGGATGCTCCCATTGACTTCATCCTTGAATTCACAATCATATTTTGCCCTGTCCAAAGTAATCTGCCTTTCAAAAAATTTAACAGGTAAAAATATTCACTAAGCAGGTGGTGTTAAGGCTGAATTAATGTATGACAATAGGCGACCCTGAGGGGTAGGGTACCTGGTATAGGCATAAGTTCTATACAATTGCACATCTGAATATATGGGGTAATTTATCAAACTGGTGTAAAGTAGAACTGGCTTAGTTTGGTTGATATGGGAAACTAAGCTAGTTCTACTTTACACCAGTTTGATAAATCTCCCCATAGTGTTAATACTTAAATTCTATGCACTCACTTTAATTCAAGTTAATTCTATGCTTGCAGCATATGAAGAAGACACCCAAGGAGGGACAAGGGGAAATCAGCAGGGTAAGCTACAGGGTATTTCAGTAATGTTGTCATGAGTGCATCATAATGTTCTGCTGCACAGTGGCCCAACAAGAAAATGGTCCAGTCATAGACGTCTAAATATATGAAGTTCTGGTTGGGGAATTAGTATAAAAAGAGCAGGGGCTATGGGAAGGTTTATGTATTCTGAGTCAGCTGCTTTCTAAAAGTTTTCAAATACTTTTGCTTTCAGAAATACAGTTGCAAGAAAAAGTATGTGAACCCTTTGGAATGATATGGATTTCTGCACAAATTGGTCATAAAATGTGATCTGATCTTCATCTAAGTCACAACAATAGACAATCACAGTCTGCTTAAACTAATAACACACAAATAATTAAATGTTACCATGTTTTTTATTGAACACACCATGTAAACATTCACAGTGCAGAGGGAAAAAGGATGTGAACCCCTATACTAATGACACCTCCAAGAGCTAATTAGAGTGAGGTGTAACATTTAAATCTTTGTGTGTTATTAGTTTAAGCAGACTGTGATTGTCTATTGTTGTGACTTAGATGAAGATCCGATCACATTTTATTACCAATTTGTACAGAAATCTATATAATTCCAAAGGGTTCACATACTGTACTTTTTCTTACAACTGTATGTTGGTATGGCTTTGTGTATTGAATAGGGGTCTATTCATCTCCATCACTGCAGTGTTGGTAAGTATGGCTTCAGAATGCAACCAGGTCTCTATGGTATATAACGGAGACTGCACAGGTGTGTGAGTGAACATCCACTCACATACGTTCCATCTATTAGGGGATGGATATTTAGTCTTCTAAATGCACACTGATAAGGCTTCTACAAGTTGCTAGTCAAACGATTAAGTAGTGCTTCTTGCTGGCTATATCCAGCCTATCCATGACACCCATACTAAGAGGACCGTCTAGCACCTGTAGGCACACTGCACAAGTACTGACACCCCAAATATTACAAGGTCTGGCTTCATCCTGCAAAAATGATAAACATGAGGTGCTCTCTGATATTTTGACCAAAATACAAAAGCTCTCAACCAACAATAACTAAAATGAAAAGCAATTCACTGAAAAGTAAGTCAAAATAGAAACATAGAAACATAGAATGTGTCGGCAGATAAGAACCATTTGGCCCATCTAGTCTGCCCAATATACTAAGTACTATGTATAGCCCCTGGCCCTATCTTATATGAAGGATGGACTTATGCCTATTCCAATCATGCTTAAACTCCTTCACTGTATTTGCAGCTACCACTTCTGCAGGAAGGCTATTCCATGCATCCACTACTCTCTCAGTAAAGTAATACTTCCTGATATTACTTTTAAACCTTTGCCCCGCTAATTTAAAACTATGTCCTCTTGTAGCAGTTTTTCTTCTTTTAAATATTCTCTCCACTTTTACCTTGTTGATTCCCTTTATGTATTTAAAAGTTTCTATCATATCTCCTCTGTCTCGTCTTTCTTCCAAGCTATACATGTTAAGGTCCTTTAATCTTTCCTGGTAAGTTTTATCCTGCAATCCATGTACCAGTTTAGTAGCTCTTCTCTGAACTCTCTCCAAAGTATCAATATCCTTCTGGAGATATGGTCTCCAGTACTGAGCACAATACTCCAAATGAGGTCTCACTAGTGCTCTGTAGAGCGGCATGAGCACCTCCCTCTTTCTACTAGTAATGCCTCTCCCTATACACCCAAGCATTCTGCTAGCATTTCCTGCTGCTCTATGACATTGTCTGCCTACCTTTAAGTCTTCTGAAATAATGACCCACAATTCCCTTTACTCAGATACTGAGGTTAGGACTGTATCACTGATTTTATATTCTGCTCTTGGGTTTTTACGCCGCAGGTGCATTATTTTGCACTTATCCACATTAAATTTTAGTTGCCAGATTTTTGACCATTCCTCTAGTTTTCCTAAATCCTTTTCCATTTGGTGTATCCCTCCAGGAACATCAACCCTGTTACAAATCTTTGTGTCATCAGCAAAAAGACACACCTTACCATCGAGGCCTTCTGCAATTTCGCTGATAAAGATATTAAACAATATGGGTCCCAGAACAGATCCCTGAGGTACCCCACTGGTAACAAGACCTTGGTCTGAATATACCCCATTGACTACAACCCTCTGTTGCCTGTCTCTCAGCCACTGCCTAATCCATTCAACAATATGGGAGTCCAAGCCCAAAGACTGCAATTTATTGATAAGCCTTCTGTGTGGGACAGTATCGAAAGCCTTACTGAAGTCTAGATAAGCGATGTCTACTGCACCTCCGCCATCTATTGTTTTAGTCACCCAATCAAAAAAATCTATAAGATTAGTTTGACATGATCTCCCTGAAGTAAACCCATGGGATTTTAGATGTTCCACAATCCTCTCCTTAAGTATGGTTTCCATTAATTTCCCCACTATTGATGTCAGGCTTACTGGCCTATAGTTGCCTGATTCCTCCCTACTACCTTTCTTGTGAATGGGCACAACATTTGCAAATTTCCAATCTTCTGGGACGACTCCTGTTGCCAGTGATTGGTTAAATAAATCTGTTAATGGTTTTGCTAGTTCACCGCTGAGCTCTTTTAATAGCTTTGGGTGTATCCCATCAGGCCCCTGTGACTTATTTGTATTGATTTTAGACAGCTGACTTAGAACCTCTTCCTCTGTAACACATGCATCAAAAGATTCATTAGTCTTCTTTCCTAACTGAGGTCCTTTTCCTTCATTTTCCTTCGTAAAGACTGAACAGAAGTATTCATTGAGGCAGTCAGCTAGTTCTTTATCTTCTTCCATATACCTTCCTTCTTTTGTTTTTAATTTTGTAATTCCTTGTTTTAGTTTCCTTTTTTCATTTATGTATCTGAAGAATGCCTTATCGCCTTTTTTCCCTGACTGAGCTAATTTCTCTTCTGCCTGTGCTTTAGAAGCTCTTATAACTTGTTTGGCCTCTCTCTGTCTAATCTTGTAAATTAGCTTGTCATTCTCTTTTTTTTTTTTTATAATTCCTAAATGCTATCTTTTTGTTTTTAATGATTTTGGCCACTTCTGCTGAGTACCACATTGGTCTTTTCCTTTTTTTGCTTTTACTGACAAGCCTAATGCAATTTTCTGTTGCCTTCAATAGTGCCTCTTTTAAGTAGTCCCATTTCTCCTGGACTCCAATGACAACATATGACTGAGAAAAGGCTTTACTTGCCAGTATGTTGCTAGTACGGTGTAATAGATATAACCAAGTGACTGACACCTTATAAAAACATTATCTGTGTGCTTTTAGAATACAGAAGTCGCAATCACTACCAGGCCCAGGATCCTGAGAGGGCCCAAAGACTGGGTTGATGTAATAATCACAGGCAGGAGAATACACACAGTTTGAGACGCAATTAACTAACACATTGGCATTGTCTGAGACGCAATCAACAAAATACAATTACCAAACGTAATGGGCTAACTTAATCACTCACAGACAGAAAACACAAATTTTTCCCCAAAACACAGAAAACACCCCAAAACCCCACATATCCCCATAAATGTATACATTGGATACATGGATAGCTCTGATCTGGGTGAACAACATATCCAAAAATAACCCAGATACGAGCTGGGGTTCCTGAATTCCATGGAAGTCACATTTGGCCGGCGCAAGCATGGCTTTCCTGCCCAAAACAGTTCCACAGATTTAAGCTGTGCAGCCGGTCTGTCTTCTCCTTCAAAGATAGTATGGGCCATAATCCTGGGGCAAGAGGCTAGTAGCCAGGTCCCTCCAAAACCCAGTGGCGAGGTTGGTTTCGCCACAGGGACATATATGAACAAAATTACAACACTGGGGGATATTGATCAATAAGGTGGCTGGGAACAAGATTTGTTCCAGATGTTCACTATTATCCTTATCTCCAGTTACAGGGGGATGATGATCTATGTCCCCAGGGGCCTATAGCCTTTATTGGATAGATCATTCCCCCCTGCACATACAAAATATATTTTTGTATATAGAAGCAGTAATATAGTAGTTATATCCATATATATATATATATATATATATATATATATAAAAGGAAAAATCAACGCAGCACTCTTCTTGTTAAAAAACGCAGTGTCTTTATTCACACATGTGACACAAAAATAGGCAACGCTTCAATCCTCTTCCGGGATCCTTCTCAAGCCAAGTGCACAGACCAATAACATGCTGGCATCTAAATACATATCCAACTTTTCAATACATGTGTACAACATCAATTAATCAAGTGATTACAATTAGTGACAGCTGATGAATTGATGAATTTGATATAGCCAAGTGGTTTTATTGTGATTTTAAAATGCACTTGCACTTTTTTATAATATGAGATTGTTCTTGTATACTTTAGTTGGAAGCTGCACTTTATTGCACAAGCACTTTATATACAAAGACGCATGAGAATATATATCAAGATCACAATACAAGAAGATCCATTGGAAGATTTGAATGGAGCGAATTTTTTTATTTTGATTTTGCATCAGCTGTCACTAATTGTAATCACTTGATTAATTGATGTTGTACATATGTATTGAAAAGTTGGATATGTATTTAGATGCCAGCATGTTGTTGGTCTGTGCACTTGGCTTGAGAAGGATCCCGGAAGGGGATTGAAACGTTGCCTATTTTTGTGTCACATGTGTGAATAAAGACACTGCATTTTTTACAAGAAGAGTGCTGCGTTGATTTTTCCTTGAATATACAAGCCTATGGTCAAAGGCGAGACGCTTGCACCTGATAACCTCTAAAGTGAGTGCTGCCGGATTTCATATACTATATATATATATATATATATATATTCAGTACAGACCAAAAGTTTGGACACACCTTCTCATTCAAAGAGTTTTCTTTATTTTCATGACTATGAAAATTGTAGATTCACACTGAAGGCATCAAAACTATGAATTAACACATGTGGAATTATATACATAACAAAAAAGTGTGAAACAACTGAAAATATGTCATATTCTAGGTTCTTCAAAGTAGCCACCTTTTGCTTTGATTACTGTTTTGCACACTCTTGGCATTCTCTTGATGAGATTCAAGAGGTAGTCACCTGAAATGGTCTTCCAACAGTCTTGAAGGAGTTCCCAGAGATGCTTAGCACTTGTTGGCCCTTTTGCCTTCACTCTGCGGTCCAGCTCACCCCAAACCATCTCGATTGGGTTCAGGTCCGGTGACTGTGGAGGCCAGGTCATCTGGCGCAGCCCCCCATCACTCTCTTTCATGGTCAAATAGCCCTTACACAGCCTGGAGGTGTGTTTGAGGTCATTGTCTTGTTGAAAAATAAATGATGGTCCAACTAAATGCAAACCGGATGGAATAGCGTGCCGCTGCAAGATGCTGTGGTAGCCATGCTGGTTCAGTATGCCTGCAATTTTGAATAAATCCCCAACAGTGTCACCAGCAAAGCACCCCCACACCATCACACCTTTTCCTCCATGCTTCACAGTGGGAATCAGGCATGTAAAGTCCATCCGTTCACCTTTTCTGCGTCGCACAAAGACACGGTGGTTGGAACCAAAGATCTCAAATTTGGACTCATCAGACCAAAGCACAGGTTTCCACTGGCCTAATGTCCATTCCTTGTGTTCTTTAGCCCAAACAAGTCTCTTCTGCTTGTTGCCTGTCCTTAGCAGTTGTTTCCTAGCAGATATTCTACCATGAAGGCCTGATTCACACAGTCTCCTCTTAACAGTTGTTCTAGAGAAGTGTCTGCTGCTAGAACTCTGTGTGGCATTGACCTGGTCTCTAATCTGAGCTGCTGTTAACCTGCGATTTCTGAGGCTGGTGACTCGGATGAACTTATCCTCCGCAGCAGAGGTGACTCTTGGTCTTCCTTTCCTGTGGCAGTCCGCATGTGAGCCAGTTTCTTTGTAGCGCTTGATGGTTTTTGTGACTGCACTTGGGGACACTTTTAAAGTTTTCCCAATTTTTCGGACTGACTGACCTTCATTTCTTAAAGTAATGATGGCCACTAGTTTTTCTTTACTTAGCTGCTTTTTTCTTGCCATAATACACATTCTAACAGTCTATTCAGTAGGACTATCAGCTGTGTATCCACCTGACTTCTCCACAACGCAACTGATGGTCCCAACCCCATTTATAAGGCAAGAAATCCCACTTATTAAACCTGACAGGGCACACCTGTGAAGTGAAAACCATTTCAGGTGACTACCTCTTGAAGCTCATCAAGAGAATGCCAAGAGTGTGCAAAGCAGTAATCAAAGCAAAGGGTGGCTACTTTGAAGAACCTAGAATATGACATATTTTCAGTTGTTTCACACTTTTTTGTTATGTATATAATTCCACATGTGTTAATTCATAGTTTTGATGCCTTCAGTGTGAAGCTACAATTTTTATAGTCATAAAAATAAAGAAAACTCTTTGAATGAGAAGGTGTGTCCAAACTTTTGGTCTGTACTGTATGTGAAAGAAGGCCAGCAGCACACCACAGGTTTCAAAGGAAGACGTGCAGTTTATTCACCCAGTATCATTAGCAGCGACGTTTCAACCGCTTGTTGCGGTCTTTATCAAGCTACTGTATGTGCACATGTGTTACAATCATACAATATAAAGGTGTATCAATTAATTTCACAATCAAATCAATTTGTACATACAAAAACCAAAATTCATAATAACAATAGTTCAGGCTTGTGAACAAATCTCATAGGTGATATCACAAAAGTTTACAGATACAGTACATCTATCAAGTGCTATAGTAAAATACATGGTGTATCACAACATATAAAAAGTACTGTAATTGCTTAGAATTAGTGCAGGTGTGTCCCATTAATACCATGAACATAAAAACTCACAATCAGCTGATAGACTGCACATATATATACGGCATCGCGGTCTCGGCGGCGTCCCCATTCAGTCTCTGCGCATGCGCGGGAACCTCAATTTGCGCGATCCCTCAGACACAAAGAGACTGACTGGAAACCACATCCAAGATGGCTGGGCCTGCTCACTCCCCAGTGTGCGCATGTCCATGCAGAAGCGTCGGCCTCCCACCAGTAGTCATGTGATCAATGTCACATGATCGGACAGCGGCAAATAAACAAAGTAAATTTGGGTAATTTATTACTGAAATATGGGTCTGGATCACATCGGTCCCGGAATACCCGCAGTTAAACAACTGTGGAAATCCAGGATCCAGCGTCCTGTCAACCCTGTAGTCAGGCTCTGAAGTCACTCAGCCGTGTACAAAATAGGGAGGGCTGGTGTCCCCCGGCGGGGACCAATCGTGTCTACGGTCAAGTCACCGTCGGGATAAGGAGACGGCGACATCGCAGCGGGCCTTCACTGCGAACCGTCGCCAACCCCAATAAATCACCTCACCATCCACCTAGTACACTGGATGGCCAGTGCCAAAACTAAATATAACACTGAAAATATCAAAAAATTCCCATTAGGATATATATATATATATATATATATATATATATACACTGTGTGGGTAGGCTCCCGGCTGACATAGATCACACTCCACAACTGGAACAGAACAGCGGCCGGGCCATCCTGTATGTATGTGGTACAGAAAAAAGCCGTGGGTAGCCGGCAGGACCAAAGATGCTCTTCTCACTGTGCAGGGTGTTAGTCCTGACCGTGATCAATAAACAAATAAGACCGCAACAAGCGGTTGAAACGTCGCTGCTAATGATACTGGGTGAATAAACTGCACGTCTTCCTTTGAAACCCATGGTGTGCTGCTGGCCTTCTTTCACTTCTATTTAATTGGACCATGGTGCTGGTCCACACCAGGCCTGATTTGCACCCGAATATAACAGTGTGCTGCATCCTCACTTTCCAAAGTCTATATATATATATATATCTATCTATCTCTGTGGTATGAGCTGAGATGAGCGTGTGACGGAAGATAGGCATGCCTACATCATCACCCTGACCTATCTGGCTGAAGTGTGCCCAGAGCCAGGTACGAGGTAAGGCCTAAATATGTGGGCCACCCAAAGAGAGACATATGAGCAGAAGGGACGGAAGGGTGGGGCATGAGACGACCGCCCTCAGACTCCCGGCTGCCGGGTATAAGTAGTGGAGGCAGCCCCTCCCACAAATAGAGGCTGTGAACAGCCTTCACTATTTGTGGTATGAGCTGAGATGAGCATGTGGTGGAAGAGAGGCATGCCTACATCATCACCCTGACCTATCTGGCTGAAGTGTGCCCGGAGCCAGGTACGAGGTAAGGCCTAAATATGTGGGCAAAAATAACGGCCGCCATTCTGGTAGATGAAAAGAGTTTGAGTAATACATAACTTCTCACAGAGCTAACGAACAATAGGCTCTAGATATTTCAACCTGTGGGTTAGGAATATACCTAGCGTAACATGATGACCTCCAGCGACCCATCTTACGAATCACATGGGCCGGAACCTGATATCTTAAAGCTGATGAAGAAGCTCCTATACGGAAGGAGTGTCTGGAAATTGAGCTAGGATTGTACCCTAACCCTGCCGCTAATATGCGAATGTTTGAGATGAATTGGGCAGATGTGAGGGGCTTGCCATCTAAAGGAAGCAACGGGTTGTCTAAAGCAGCTGACTGAGGCAAGGCCGTTAGTTCCCTGAGAACTTTGACAGGACACCAACTATTGGATGTGGGAAAAAACTCGACTTCGGTAGGGGGACCTGCCTGGTTGGTTTTGGTGGTTGGTATGTACAGAGTGAAGTGACTATCGTGCCAGGTGAGATGTCGCTTGAGGAGCATGGTGCGACTGACAGAGCTGCAGGTGAATTCTCCAGGTCTAAGGAAACCATAGAACCCGAGGTACATGGCTGCTTTGATGGTGATGCTGGCTGAGTGCCCAAAAGGAAGACCGTCCAGGGCTAATAACAATTTGCGAAACAGCTCACTTGAAACCGGTTGTCTGCGTACCCTGAGCACCCGTGTTATTCTTTTGGATACCCCTAAGAGTAGCTTTGATTGCCTGATTTGACATGATGGACTTTCTGGTGGGGTCGCTGAGCATACGGTGGTGCTGTATTCCCACTAGATACTATCACGATCGGCGTAACTGTCACATACGTAACACGGAGGGAGGAAAAGAGGGAGGCCCTGCCCTAGTGAGAGGGAAGGTGGTGACCCCTGACTCACCTTGCGTCTGGCACCTGGCTGCCCTGTCGTCCCTAGACGGGTTCCTCACCCGTACGCCGATCACGTGCCTAAAACCCTGGCTTTCCCTAGGATGAGCCCTAGATAGTGAACAGGGCGGTGGGAACACTAGTCCACACCACTAGCTCTAGAGGAAAACACCAAGGGGAGGACAGACAATACAAACTAAACATATAATCCCAGGTGGGCAACAACAGGAGACAACAAAAGCCCAACAGGGATCCGGAGGGTAGCACTCTGGAACAACAACCAGATTCTCAGCTCCAGTGGGTCAGCATAGATGTCCAGGCAGGAAGCTCTATAACTGGCAACAAGAGAAGTGTGAGAGGAGAATATAAGGAGGTTGGGAGTGGCAGACAAGAAACAGCTGAGGAGGAGAAGCTACGGATCCCTGAGTGAGACAAAAAGGATAGCAAGGCAAACACAGAAAACAAACACTAAGAAACACCGTGATCTTTAGACATAGAGCGCGCAGCCACCCGCTGCGACTTCCTGACCCCGGGTATAACGGAGTCAGACGTGGCTCTTGACACCCTCGTGACAGATACAATTTAATTGTATTAAATGATAGGTGAAGGTGGGAATGACAATAGGCTATAAATGCCATAATGAAAGTGACTTGTGGATGTACGTCTATGAACTGTTGAAAAACCTTGAATCCTGCTTTGTAGTTTCTGGCAGTATTGGCTGCTAACGAACGTTGCACCAAAATCTTTGCAGAGGCTACCAGAGATCCTAGTCCATCAGGAGGGAGCTGAATGGTGGGGATTGAGTTCCGACGGGATCTGCATCTGGTAGTTCCTGGAAAAAGATGGTACAATTAAAGCGGGACAAGGCATTGGCCGCAACATTTTTTGCCCCCTGAATGTGGAATGAGAAAAAATGGAAGTTAAACTTCAAGGACAGCCAAACTAATCTACATAAAAGGGAAATTTTTTGTGACTTCCTTTAGTGATTACATCCACTAAAACCTGTCTGTCTGTCATGAAAACTGCCCATTTTTTGGCCCACAGTGAGCCCCAGACTTGGGTGGCTGACACTATCTGGTACAGCGCTAACAATGGGGATGACCTCAGAGAAACAGCTTCGGAGATGAATTCCATCGGCCAACTGCCAACGAACCAGTGGGGATGGAAAATGGCGGCGAACCCGCGAGAGGCTGCAGCGTCTGAAAAGACTGTGGGTGAAGCGGAATCCGGAGAAGGCATGAACAAAGAGATGCCGTTCCAATTGGTGAGAAACGATTGCCACATCAGTAAATCAGCTACGCCGTGATTGTCCAGTTGGATGATGGAATCCTGATCTGGAGCTGAAGGGAGGAGACTGAGGAGCCTAGACATGAATGATCTGCCTTGGGGCGTGATCCTGGAAGCGAAGTTTAGGGAACCCAGCAGGGACTGGGGCTCCCGCTTGGAGAGAACCCTGGAAGAAGCCGCTGAGGAGACTGCGGCCCGAATCCTGGGCAGCTTTGCTACAGGGAGGCTGGCCTCCATACGGACAGAATCTAGGACTATGCCCAAGAAGGTAACCCTGGTGCCCGACCCCTCAGTCTTCGCTGTTGCTATGGGGACTTCTAATTTGGCGAAAAGTTGTAGCAAAATCCCTAAACCCGTAGGTTCACCAAGTCATAAATTAAGTGCTTTTTATTGGAGGACTGCTTGGTTACAAGGCCAATCGGGTTTAACCTCCAAATCTCAAAAGGGATCGACTGACACAAACCCAACAGGAAACCTTTCTGGACCTCCGACTGCAACAAGGTATCTACTGCGGCCGGCTCCTGAGTAGCTGACAGCAAGTTCCTTCCCTCCCAGGAAACTTGAGGGAGGGCAATGAATCCAGTGTGGAAACCCCTCTCGAATCCAGAGAGAAGGAACTGAGCCAGCTGACGATCAGGGTGATTCTGCAACAGAATGGCTAATACCTCGGTATTAATGTCGGCTAGTCATAACGTTTTGTTCTGTTTTTTCAGGCAGCTGGAACGAGGATGGGCCCTGAAACAAAGGGAGCAGACATGCAAAGCTCTGCAACTGCTAAATCTGCATACCCATAAATTGAAATTATTACATATTTGGCTCTGTCCCAGATAAGTGATCAGTCTACCCAGCTTGTCCATTGTGGCCTGATTCCGCTGTGCGCCGGAGGCCTGCTTCCTATTCAAACGAGCGTCCTTGGCTCTTAGCACGACTGACACCTCCCCACAATTGATGATCTTGCTTTCTGAAACGTCCTGGGACGCAATGAGGATGGACGCTAAATTAACATCTTTCCCCGCTAAGATATATTTTTTTAAGTTATCTGGGATGAAGTGCGACGGGCGATTTGGGGACTGGCACAGCGCGTACCTGAAGCCGAATCCTGTGAAGTGGAAGGGATAGGTGCCGGAGCCGGCGACTGTGACCGAGATTTCAACTCCACCACTCTGGATTGGATATCTGCCATTGATCCGGCCAGGCTGCCAATAGTAGACTGCAGTTGAATCAGGGACAGCTGGATAGACGAGAGAGAGGATTGTTCGCTTGAACCGCCCAACTCTGTCATCAGGAGACGGTAGAGTTCTGCCTTCCTCGCTGATGCGGGATGAGGAATTCCTCTCTTATTGAGCTCTGCGATGAGCTTAGGTATGGTCTAGCTCCTAAGGGACTGGTTACTGGCACGTCTCGACACTGAAGACCCGGGCACTGACATGTTATCCTCCATGTCTACAAACGACCGGACGAGAGAGGTTAGAAACTGGAAGAGCGTGAGATTGAAGAGCGTGAGAAGTGATTCTTAAACCTACCCGAACCAACTGTCAACCCTGACTAATTTCTCTGATGGGACTGGAGACCTGGAAACAAAACTCGCAATGAATGGGGGAAAAGGGCCCAAACAGTGGTGCGACCGAATGTCGCAACCTTACCTTCACTTACCTGGAACCTGGAAACGCGGAATGAACAGCAATGAAGAAGTGAAGTGATCCGTAGGAACCTGGACCGGGAATTCCGGTAGGCTTGTGGTCCAGTTGAAAGAAAATAAGCTTACGTTAAATCGAGACCTGGAGAGGAGTGTACACGAAAACCAACAATGACCGGGTGAAGACAACCGAATAAGTCTGGGATTCGGATGAACCAATAGCCGACAAACGCATGTCCTGATTGATCCAGGAGACAAGACAAGATTAATGACAAGGATGTGACCTGAGCGATACAGGCAATTATACATAAATGATACCTGACCTGAGAGATTCAGGAACCGACGTTATACTGCATGAAGGGGGACCTGAGCGGTTCTGGCAATTATACAAGAATGATACATGACCTGAGCGATTCAGGAACCAATGCTAAACTGCATGAAGAATGACCTGAGCAATTCAGGCAATTATACATGGATGATACATGACTTGAGCTATTCAGGAACCAACGTTACATTGCATGAAGGATAACCAGAGCGTTTCAGGCAATAAACATGAATGATATCTGACCTGAGCGATTCAGGAACCAACGTTACATTGCATGAAGGATAACCTGAGCGATTAAGGTAATATACATGAATGGTACCTGACCTGAGCAGTTCAGGAACCCACGTAACACTGCATGGAGAATGACCTGATTCAGGCAACCCTACAAGAATGATGCATGACCTGAGTGTTTCAGGAACAAACGTTACACTGCATGAAGGATAACCTGAGCAATTCAGGCAATTATACATGAATGACACCAGACCTGAGCGATTCAGGAAGCCACGCCACACTGCATGAAGAGTGACCTGGGCAATTGTATGTGAACGAAACCTGACCTGAGCGATTCAGGAACCCACATTATACTGCATGAAGGATGACTTGGATGAATCAGTCAATTCTACATGAATAATACCAGACCTGAGCGATTCAGTAACCAACGTCACACTGCATGACGAAATAACTGAATGATCCAGGCAATTATACATGAAAGACACATGACTTGAGAGATTCGGGAACCAACTTATACTGCATGAAGCATAACCTGGACGAACATGACATGGGTAAGGCATAACCTGAGCGATTCGGGTAGCCAAGCATGACCCTGCCGACACGAGGCCTGGGCGATCCAGGTCAAAATGCCTACACCAGGGATACCTGAACTGAAAGGAAGGCAGACGTGCGTGACACGGCAAGATGTGTGCCCCGAATGATTCCGGAAACGAAGCACACACGGAAATGCATGAGACCTGTGCGACACAGGTCAAACCTGGGATCGAATGATCCATGACCTGAGTGATTCGGGTAACCGCACATGACACCAAGCAACTTGAGCGAAAAACACTGAATGATACATGGCCTGAGAGCTTCAGGAACCCTAACAACACCGGGCGAACGAATAATAGAGTGTTAGCTAGGGCAGGGGTAGGCAACCTTCGGCTCCCAGCTGTTGTGAAACTACAATTCCCAGCATGCTCCATTCATTTCTATGAGAGTTTTTAGAAGAGCAGAGCAAGTATGCATACTGGGAGTTGTAGTTTCACAACAGCTGGGAGCCGGAGGTTGCCTACCCCTGAGCTAGGGGAATGAGAAAGAAAACCTGGAGAAGATAGATGAGCGTTCAGGAGATGAACGAATCCCAACACGTGGTGAATATGCATGCCGAGCATGCCGAGTGATGCAGGGCAGACACTAAATGGAAGACAGCCGAGTACTGTGGAAAATAAAGCCCAAACACCTGGATAATTTGAAGGAACAGAAGGAGGAGATCGTAATGAGAAAAATATGCAAGACCGGGAGAGGACCATAGTACACCACCTTGAAATACTATTGTCTGCCTGTTACTGGCAGCATCCCACCTGCCTCCATGGCTAGCTTACCAGAGAAATTGAGATGACAGGTGTTGCTACAGTATGGCGTGCAGCACCATTGATCTTTATGCTTATATACATACCTTGTCGCGATCCTTGTTGTCAGGCCCGGCCACCGGGGATGACAGAGACCGGAGAGTGGCGCTTCCAAGTGGCGGATGCCTCTGACTAGGCTGCTGGGCACGTCAGTCCTGCGGGATTTGTGCCGGCTGGGAGGCAAGCGCTGCTGAACCCAGAGCCGGAATACCCGACGAAGCTACTCACCGCTTACAGCCACTGCGCGCTGCGAGAAGGAGCCGGGAATAGGCGGAAATGACGTCGCGCGTGACGTGGCGCTTGCTGCATGAGACGACCGCCCTCAGACTCCCGGCCGCGGGGTATAAGTAGTGGAGGCAGCCCCTCCCACAAATACAGGCTGTGAACAGCCTTCACTCTATTAATATAAATATATATATATATATATATATATATATACAGTACAGACCAAAAGTTTGGACACACCTTCTCATTCAAAGAGTTTTCTTTATTTTCATGACTATTCACACTGAAGGCATCAAAACTATGAATTAACACATGTGGAATTATATACATAACAAAAAAGTGTGAAACAACTGAAAATATGTCATATTCTAGGTTATTCAAAGTAGCCACCTTTTGCTTTGATTACTGCTTTGCACACTCTTGGCATTCTCTTGATGAGCTTCAAGAGGTAGTCACCTGAAATGGTCTTCCAACAGTCTTGAAGGAGTTCCCAGAGATGCTTAGCACTTGTTGGCCCTTTTGCCTTCACTCTGCGGTCCAGCTCACCCCAAACCATCTTGATTGGGTTCAGGTCCGGTGACTGTGGAGGCCAGGTCATCTGGTGCAGCACCCCATCACTCTCCTTCATGGTCAAATAGCCCTTACACAGCCTGGAGGTGTGTTTGAGGTCATTGTCCTGTTGAAAAATAAATAAAGGTCCAACTAAACGCAAACCGGATGGAATAGCGTGCCGCTGCAAGATGCTGTGGTAGCCATGCTGGTTCAGTATGCCTGCAATTTTGAATAAATCCCCAACAGTGTCACCAGCAAAGCACCCCCACACCATCACACCTCCTCCTCCATGCTTATACGGTGGGAACCAGGCATGTAGAGTCCATCCATTCACCTTTTCTGCGTCGCACAAAGACACGGTGGTTGAAACCAAAGATCTCAAATTTGGTCTCATCAGACCAAAGCACAGATTTCCACTGACCTAATGTCCATTCCTTGTGTTCTTTAGCCCAAACAAGTCTCTTCTGCTTGTTGCCTGCAGTGGTTTCCTAGCAGATATTCTACCATGAAGGCCTGATTCACACAGTCTCCTCTTAACAGTTGTTCTAGAGATGTGTCTGCTGCTAGAACTCTGTGTGGCATTGACCTGGTCTCTAATCTGAGCTGCTGTTAACCTGCGATTTCTGAGGCTGGTGACTCGGGTGAACTTATCTTCCGCAGCAGAGGTGACTCTTGGTCTTCCTCTCCTGGGGCAGTCTGCATGTGAGCCAATTTCTTTGTAGCGCTTGATGGTTTTTGTGACTGCACTTGGGGACACTTTCAAAGTTTTCCCAATTTTTCGGACTGACTGACCTTCATTTCTTAACGTAATGACGGCCACTCGGTTTTCTTTACTTAGCTGCTTTTTTCTTGCCATAATACACATTCTAACAGTCTATTCAGTAGGACTATCAGCTGTGTATCCACCTGACTTCTCCACAACGCAACTGATGGTCCCAACTCCATTTATAAGGCAAGAAATGCCACTTATTAAACCTGACAGGGCACACCTGTGAAGTGAAAACCATTTCAGATGACTACCTCTTGAAGCTCATCAAGAGAATGCCAAGAGTGCCCAAAGCAGTAATCAAAGCAAAAGGTGGCTACTTTGAAGAATCTAGAATATGACATATTTTCAGTTGTTTCACACTTTTTTGTTATGTATATAATTCCACATGTGTTAATTCATAGTTTTGATGCCTTCAGTGTGACTATACAATTTTCATAGTTATGAAAATAAAGAAAACTCTTTGAATGAGAAGGTGTGTCCAAACTTTTGGTCTGTACTGTATATGAGGTAGTATTATAGTAGATATATTCCAGAAAACACACATTCCAACATGAAGCTACTCAGAGATCAAGTGTAATGGAAAGATTTGCAGCTGTTCTGTGTTTTTGACCCACTCCTGGTTTTGGCTCCAAATAACTGATGGAAATAACTGACCAAATAACTGAAGTGGGAACTTGGCCTAAGACATCTGTGATCAGTCTACCGGACCAGAGCATTGCAGCTTTAGGAGAGGCATGTCAGTGGTGCTACATATACAGCTGCTGCATGGACCCATAGAAATGAATGGGTCCGCAATTCCATTCCGCAAATTGTGGAACGAAATTGCGGACGTCTGAATGGACCCATAATTTGAGGGTATTTACATACAAATCAGGTGAACGGTGTATCAATTACAACAGTTTGTATATGTGCCTCCCACTTGTTAAGGGACCTAAAGTATTGGGACAATTGGCTTCTCCACTGTTTCATAGCCAGGTGTGTGTTATTCCCTCATTATCTCAATTACAGTGAGCAGATAAAAGGTCAAGAGTTCATTTCAAGTGTGCTATTTGCATTTGGAATCTGTTGCTGTCAACTCTCAAGATGAGATCCAAAGAGCTGTCACTATCAGTGAAGCAAGCCATCATTAGGCTGAAAAAATAAAATAAAAAAATCCATCAGAGAGATAGCAAAAACATTAGGCGTGGCCAAAACAATTGTTTGGAACATTCTTAAAAAGAAGGAATGCACCGGTGAGCTCAGCAACACCAAAAGACCCGGAAGACCACGTAAAACAACTGTTGTGGATGAACGAAGAATTCTTTCCCTGGTGAAGAAAACACCCTTCACAACAGTTGGCCAGATCAAGAACACTCTCCAGGAGGTAGGTGTATGTGTGTCAAAGTCAACAATCAAGAGAAAACTTCACCAGAGTGAATACAGAAGGTTCACCACAAGATGTAAACCACTGGTGATCCTCAAAAACAGGAAGGCCAGATTAGAGTTTGCCAACCGACATCTAAAAAAGCCTTCGCAGTTCTGGAACAACATCCTATGGACAGATGAGACCAAGATAAACTTGTACTAGAGTGATGGGAAGAGAAGAGTATGGAGAAGGAAAGGAACTGCTCATGATCCAAAGCATACTGCCTCATCAGTGAAGCATGGTGGTGGTAGTGTTATGGCGTGGGCATGTATGGCTGCCAATGGAACTGGTTCTCTTGTATTTATTGATGATGTGACTGCTGAGAAAAGCAGCAGGAGGAATTCTGAAGTGTTTTGGGCAATATTATCTGCTCATATTCAGCCAAATGCTTCAGAACTCATTGGGCGGCGCTTCACAGTGCAGATGGACAATGACCCAAAGCATATTGCAAAAGCAACCAAAGAGTTTTTTAAGGGAAAGAAGTGGAATGATATGCAATGGCCAAGTCAATCACCTGGCCTGAATCCGATTGAGCATGCATTTCACTTGCTGAAGACAAAACTGAAGGGAAAATGTCCAAGAACAAGCAGGAACTGAAGACAGTTGCAGTAGAGGCCTAGCATAGCATCACCAGGGATGAAACCCAGCATCTGGTAATGTCTATGTGTTCCACACTTCAGGCTATAATTGACTGCAAAGGATTTGCAACAAAGTATTAAAAAGTGAGAGTTTGATTTATCATTTTAATTCGGTCCCATTACTTTTGGCCCCTTAACAAGTGGGAGGCACATATGCAAACTGTTATAATTCCTACATCGTTCACCTGATTTGGATGTAAATACCATCAAATTAAAGCTGCAGTTAAAGCACATCCATTTCAAATCTATTATGGTGGTGTATAGAGCCAAAAATGTTTGAATTGTGTTGACGTCCCAATAGTTATGGACCTGACTGTATGTGTATATATATACATACACAGTACATATGTACACACATACTCTTTCACAAAAAAGTAACGCATCATGAAGTTGTTTGAATCGAATGAAGCTTTGAATGTAATGATGATATATGCAAGTAATTAGAATATTAGAACAAAAGAATATGTTTATTGGTGAAAACTGTACAATTAAAAGGAGTAACTGGCCCTGTTGGGTGACCTCTAGCCCGGATGCAAGGTGAGATACAGTTGGGCATGGAGGCTTACAGGTCCACCCTTGCTGTGTGTGGACGAGCATTATCCTGCTGAAAAATCGCAGGTGAAAGTCTTGCCTTGAGAGCCAAACAAATGTGGCCGCAGGATATCCTGCACATATATCTAAACACCTCCTAACAGCTTGATCACAACTGCCTAGGTAGCAGGCAATTCATCAAAATTATCATCTTGCTTCTATCACTCCAATGATAAAGTGAGAGAAGCGGTCTGTCAACTGGGCAAAATTCCATAGAGGCATGTCTAGCAATCAACAGCATCTCACCAAGAGGTGCATTACCCAAAAGTAACCCCTGAGAGGCTTCTTTTATTATTGTTATAGAATACGGGGTAGCACTTTAATCCCTGGTGTGGAAAGACCCATTGTCTAATTAGACCACACCGTAATCATTTGCATATCTGTCTGAGACATAACTGCATACTGAGTTTTGCAGTAATCTGACATTTCTATCTGGCTGGGTATAGATAGATAGATAGTAGAGATGATAGATAGATAGATAATATTAGATAGAATAGATAATAAATTAGATAGATAGATAATATTAGAAAGATAGATAGATAATAGATTAGATATATATACTGTATAATATTAGATAGATAGAAAGAATAGATAATAGATCAGATAGATAATATTAGATAGATAATAGATTAGATAAAGAGATAATATTAGATAGATAATAGATTATATAGATGGATAATATTAGATAGATAGATAGATATAATAGATCAGATAGATAGATAGATAATAGATCAGACAGATAGATAGGCAATATTACATACAAACCGGATTCCCAAAAAGTTGGGACACTATACAAATCGTGAATAAATACTGAATGCAATGATGTGGAAGTGCCAACTTCTAATATTTTATTCAGAATAGAACACAAATCACGGAACAAAAGTTTAAACTGAGAAAATGTACCATTTTAAGGGAAAAATATGTTGCATCAGAATTTCATGGTGTCAACAAATCCCCAAAAAGTTGGGACAAGGCCATTTTCACCACTGTGTGGCATCTCCCCTTCTTCTTACAACACTCAACAGACGTCTGGGGACCGAGGAGACCAGTTTCTCAAGTTTAGAAATAGGAATGCTCTCCCATTCTTGTCTAATACAGGCCTCTAACTGTTCAATCGTCTTGGGCCTTCTTTGTTGCACCCTCCTCTTTATGATGCGCCAAATGTTCTCTATAGGTGAAAGATCTGGACTGCAGACTGGCCATTTCTGTACCCGGATCCTTCTCCTACGCAGCCATGATGTTGTGATTGATGCAGAATGTGGTCTGGCATTATCTTGTTGAAAAATGCAGGGTCTTCCCTGAAAGAGATGACGTCTGGATGGGAGTATATGTTGTTCTAGAACAGGGGTGTCAAACTCAAATTCATCGGGGCCGCATCAGCAGTTTGGTCACCTTCAAAGGGCCGGTTGTATCTGTAGGTCTATGTGTCCACTCTTTATTATCATAAGTTATTTTCACTGCATTCAATTATTACTGTTTTTTGTAATAATGTAAGTAATAACTAGCTCTGAAAGCTTGACCTGCAAGCGCTGACTGGGGTCACATAGCATTATACTGATTTATGATGCTATGTAACCCTTACAGTTCTGGAATGTGTTGGATAACACTGACATAATGCTGTCAGTGTTATCCAACACATTCCAGAACTGTAAGGGTTACCGTATTTTTTGCCCTATAAGACGCACCGGCCCATAAGACGCATCTAGGTTTTTGAGGAGGAAAATAAGAAAAAAAAAATTTTGAACCAAAAGGTGTGCTTTTGGTGGGTTTTGAACTAATTGTGGTCTGTGGGTGGCACTGTTATGGGGGATCTGTGGGTGGCACTGTTATGGGGGATCTGTGGGTGGCACTGTTATGGGGGATCTGTGGGTGACACTTATGGGGGATCTGTGGGTGACACTTATGGGGGATCTGTGGGTGACACTTATCGGGGATCTGTGGGTGACACTTATGGGGGATCTGTGGGTGGCTCTTATGGGGGATCTGTGTATGACAGTTATGGGGGGATCTGTGGATGACACATATATAGCATCTTATGCTATGTGTCATCCACAGAACCCCTCCATAAGTGTCCCTGTATTGAATGACCCTCAATACACGGGCTAGGGGCCGGAATCTGCTTTTATAATGACAGCGGGGCCCGTGCAGTGACTGTATTCTACTACACGGGCCCCGCTCACTGTATAATCCTATGTCTAATAGTTAATTGTATGTAATCGCATAATCAGCGCTGTGTATTACGGTACTTACAACTACAAGCGCTCGGTAGGCAGAGAGGAGGGAGGAGGCAGGCCGGGAGGACAGGCGCTGGCAGCGTGAGTCATACGTCATGCGCCCACGCCACCTGCTTCATTCATAAAGTGGGCGGCGCAGGCGCGTGACATATGACTCACACTGCCAGCGCCCGTCCTCCCAGCCTGCCTCCTCCCTCCTCTCGGCGAGCGCTTGTAGTTGTAAGTACTGGTAATACACAGCGCTTCTTATGCGATTTATTATCACTTCCTGCAGGGGCCGCCTGCAGGAAGTGATAATAAAAGGTGAAGGCTGGCGGCCGGCATGACGAGGTCTGGCGGGCCGGATTTGGCCCGCGGGCCTTGTGTTTAACACCCGTGTTCTAGAACCTGAATATATTTTTCTGCATTGATGGTGCCTTTCCAGACATGCAAGTTGCCCATGCCACACGCACTCATGCAACCCCATACCATCAGAGATGCAGGCTTCTGAACTGAGCGTTGATAACAACTTGGGTTGTCCTTGTCCTCTTTGGTCCGGATGACATGGCGTCCCAGATTTCCAAAAAGAACTTCGAATCGTGACTCATCTGACCACAGAACAGTCTTCCATTTTGCCACACTCCATTTTAAATGATCTCTGGCCCAGTGAAAACGCCTGAGCTTGTGGATCTTGCTTAGAAATGGCTTCTTCTTTGCACTGTAGAGTTTCAGCTGGCAACGGCGGATGGCACGGTGGATTGTGTTCACTGACAATGGTTTCTGGAAGTATTCCTGAGCCCATTCTGTGATTTCCTTTACAGTAGCATTCCTGTTTGTGGTGCAGTGTCGTTTAAGGGCCCGGAGATCACGGCCATCCAGTATGGTTTTACGGCCTTGACCCTTACGCACAGAGATTGTTCCAGATTCTCTGAATCTTCGGATGATGTTATGCACAGTTGATGATGATAGATGCAAGGTCTTTGCAATTTTTCGCTGGGTAACACCTTTCTGATATTGCTCCTCTATCTTTCTGCGCAACATTGTGGGAATTGGTGATCCTCTAACCATCTTGGCTTCTGAGAGACACTGCCACTCTGAGAAGCTCTTTTTATACCCAATCATGTTGCCAATTGACCTAATTAGTGTTAATTGGTCTTCCAGCTCTTCGTTATGCTCAAATTTACTTTTTCCAGCCTCTTATTGCTACTTGTCCCAACTTTTGGGGGATTTGTTGACACCGTGAAAATTTTAATCAATGTATTTTCCCTTTAAAATGATACATTTACTCGGATTAAACGTTTGATCTGTCATCTACGTTCTATTACAAATAAAATATTGACATTTGCCATCTCCACATCATTGCATTCAGTTTTTATTCACAATTTGTTTAATGTCCCAACTTTTTGGGAATCCGGTTTGTAGATAGATACATAGATCAGTTAGATAGATAATATTCGATAGATAGAATAGATAATAATAGATAGATAGATAGATTCTTTTACCCTTATGCTCTGTTAGATTGCCTCACTATGATTCTGGAAAAGTATAGAAAAATTGAAAAGTTGAAAACAATAGGAAACAGACCTCTGGGCTATAATTGGAACTTTTTCAAACCTTTGCACTCCAAGTTTAGACTACTTTCCCATAATGTAAAAATGGACTATGTGTGTAGCGCTGCCAGTTACTGAATCCACACATTCAGCTCCTAGAAAATCTTCAGGGCCTGTATTAAATCCTAGGATATGATCTGGGTTGTGCCAGATTAAACATCCCAAACAAATTGCAAATGTGTATTCATTGCTGTTCTCTAAATTCACATCTTTTTACCTATTTAATATATTACCATTGAGTGCAATTAACATGTGGGATCGTCTAATCCCCTTCAGAGAACAGCAGTTACTTTCTAAATGTCCATGTAATTGCTGCTAGGATTAAGTCCAACTGCTGGAAAGGTTGAACACCGTAGGTTTTGTAGGAGCAAGTTAGCCACAGTCTTACACCTCCCTGTGTACCTCTGGATGTTAGTCATCGGCTGGGTGTACCAACTCTCTTCCTACACCAAAACAAATGGGAGTGGTAACCCTGTGTGGGCAATGTAGTAAGCAGCTCAGTTACTAATGTTTACTTTATAGCAATTATTATGAAGCTGAATCACCGGTTGTTATTTAAGTGCTTTTGAGGTTACAGTGACTCACATTGGAGTCATTTGCCCGGGGATCATTTGTGAATGAAATAGTATGCATACAGAGGACATTCTAAGGCATGATACCAAGATCTGCTTCTGTCTTAAGACAAAATGTGCCAGGTACTTCCATATTAGTAATGGAATAAAAATCCTTATGTGAAATCTAAAGAAAGGAAGTGCAAAAACGCCCTATGATGTTTTCCAAATGTTATGTTTTATTTTACTGTCTCGTTGACACATATATCAACAGAGCCTATCCTGTTATCACTTTCACATGTCAGTGAGACCATAACTTAATTTTATATTCTATAGATAGATAGATCTCATAGATAAATGTTATAGATAGATATAGAATGATTGATAGATTTAATACTGTTGTATTAAAACTTGCACACATATACAGTATATAGATTAAATTGACAAATTGATAAACTGAGAGATAGCTAGATAGGTATTTCATAGATAGTCTGGGGTTTTGCTCTGGTAGACAGGATTAGCAGTCGCATTACAGAGGCAACAGCAAGTTCTTTGGGTCAAACAGTTCAGGTCATAAACAAGCAAAAGGTCACCTTGGGGTGTTGGTGTTAATTCACACCATGCAGCAATTTTGCTTCAAAGAGTCCTTGACAATAGCAGCACCAACCTGGTAGCAAGCCTTCATCCAGACACAAGGCTCCCAGATCCCAACACAGAGACCTCGCTTCTGAGCCCAGCTGCCTATTTAAGGATAGCCAGGTGCTGCCAAAACTCGGTTCGTTACTTAAAATCCGGTCCGGTATTTGACCTCACCTGGCTGTAAATCAGACCAGCAGCACATGCTGGGAGGAAAATACCTGTTTTCCCAGACAAAACCTCTCACTGTGTCACGATAGATAGATAGATAAATAAATAGATACAGTAAAACTTATAGATTTCATATATATATATATATATATATATATATATATATATATACACTACGTGCAGAATTATTAGGCAAATGAGTATTTTGACCACATCATCCTCTTTATGCATGTTGTCTTACTCCAAGCTGTATAGGCTCGAAAGCCTACTACCAATTAAGCATATTAGGTGATGTGCATCTCTGTAATGAGAAGGGGTGTGGTCTAATGACATCAACACCCTATATCAGGTGTGCATAATTATTAGGCAACTTCCTTTCCTTTGGCAAAATGGGTCAAAAGAAGGACTTGACAGGCTCAGAAAAGTCAAAAATAGTGAGATATCTTGCAGAGGGATGCAGCACTCTTAAAATTGCAAAGCTTCTGAAGCGTGATCATCGAACAATCAAGCGTTTCATTCAAAATAGTCAACAGGGTCGCAAGAAGCGTGTGGAAAAACCAAGGCGCAAAATAACTGCCCATGAACTGAGAAAAGTCAAGCGTGCAGCTGCCAAGATGCCACTTGCCACCAGTTTGGCCATATTTCAGAGCTGCAACATCACTGGAGTGCCCAAAAGCACAAGGTGTGCAATACTCAGAGACATGGCCAAGGTAAGAAAGGCTGAAAGACGACCACCACTGAACAAGACACACAAGCTGAAACGTCAAGACTGGGCCAAGAAATATCTCAAGACTGATTTTTCTAAGGTTTTATGGACTGATGAGATGAGAGTGAGTCTTGATGGGCCAGATGGCTGGATTGGTAAAGGGCAGAGAGCTCCAGTCCGACTCAGACGCCAGTAAGGTGGAGGTGGAGTACTGGTTTGGGCTGGTATCATCAAAGATGAGCTTGTGGGGCCTTTTTGGGTTGAGGATGGAGTCAAGCTCAACTCCCAGTCCTACTGCCAGTTTCTGGAAGACACCTTCTTCAAGCAGTGGTACAGGAAGAAGTCTGCAAGGTAAGAAAAACATGATTTTCATGCAGGACAATGCTCCATCACACGCGTCCAAGTACTCCACAACGTGGCTGGCAAGAAAGGGTATAAAAGAAGAAAATCTAATGACATGGCCTCCTTGTTCACCTGATCTGAACCCCATTGAGAACCTGTGGTCCATCATCAAATGTGAGATTTACAAGGAGGGAAAACAGTACACCTCTCTGAACAGTGTCTGGGAGGCTGTGGTTGCTGCTGCACGCAATGTTGATGGTGAACAGATCAAAACACTGACAGAATCCATTGATGGCAGGCTTTTGAGTGTCCTTGCAAAGAAAGGTGACTATATTGGTCACTGATTTGTTTTTGTTTTGTTTTTTAATGTCAGAAATGTATATTTGTGAATGTTGAGATGTTATATTGGTTTTACTGGTAAAAATAAATAATTGAAATGGGTATATATTTGTTTTTTGTTAAGTTGCCTAATAATTATGTACAGTAATAGTCACCTGCACACACAGATATCCCCCTAAAATAGCTAAAACTAAAAATAAACTAAAAACTACTTCCAAAAATATTCAGCTTTGATATTAATGAGTTTTTTAGGTTCATTGAGAACATGGTTGTTGTTCAATAATAAAATTAATCCTCAAAAATACAACTTGCCTAATAATTCTGCACTCCCTGTATATATATATATATATATATATATATATACAGGACAAATGGAGGAGGGGCCGGCCTATTTGTGATTATATATATATATATATATATATATATATATAGCTACAGTAAAACTCATAGATTTAATAGATAGTAGGTAGATAAATAGCTAGGTTGTAGATAGATAGATAGATAGATAGATAGATAGATAGATAGATAGATAGATATTATAGATAGGTGTAGTGGAGCTCTTCAGAATTTTCTATATTTTTGTATAAATATGATCTAAAACTACATCAGATTTAAAAGTCTTAAAAGTAGATAAAAATAAACAAAGCACACAAATGAATCAAAAATATTACTTGGTTATTTGGCATATGGTATACTTGGTTATTTATTCAGGAAAATGGTCCAATAGCACGTCTATAGGTAGTACAAGTATGCAAACCTTTAGGTTTAGCAGAAAATTTGGAGGTGAAATTAGGGTCTGGTGTTTTCAGTCAATGAGATGGCAATCAGGTATGAGTGGGCAACCTGTTCTATTTAACCCCTTAGGGACACATGACCGGTACGGCATGTCTTCCGAGTCCTTAAGGACACATGACGTACCGGTACGTCATGTGTTGTTCCGATCACCGCCGCCCGGCAGGCGGTGATTGGAACAAGGTGCCTGTCCCGTGACACCCCTCCCCCATGTCGGCGATCGCTGCAAACCGTCAATTCAGACCTGCGGTTTGCGGCTTTTTCGTGGTGCGGCGGTGGTGCCATCGGGTCCCCATGGGGCTGTGGGGGGGACCCGATGGCATGGAAGGCAGTGCAATGCCTTCCTGAGACATCTGTGCTGCCTTCTGGTGAAGAGCCTGTGAGATCCAGCCCCCTGGATCTCACAGGCCCCGGAAGCTGTATGAGTAATACACACAGTATTACTCATACAGCCAATGCATTCCAATACAGAAGTATTGGAATGCATTGTAAAGGAATATACCCCCAAAATAAAGTTTTCCCCACAAAAATTAAAAGTTTCAAGTAAAAATAAACAAAAACGTCATTTTCCCCAAATAAAGTAAAAAAAAAATTGGTAATAAATAGGGGGGGGGGGGGAAGCATACATATTAGGTATCGTCCGCGTCCGTATCGACCGGCTCTATAAACATATCACATGACCTAACCCCTCATATGAACACCGTAAAAAATAGAAAATAAAAACTGTGTGAAATAAACAATTTTTTTGTCACCTTACTGTCATGGAACCATGAACCAGACGTACAACAAGAGATGAGTGGAAATAAGAAGGCTTTATTGAAAATAAAGCTGTAAGGCAAAAGTCCAAACGGATGGCTAAACCGAAGCAGGGTCTTGCGAAACCAGAGATCAGGAACCAGAAGGGTAGTCAGATGAAGCCAGGATCAGGAACCAACAGGGTAGTCAGACGAAGCCAGGATCAGGAATCAGCAGGGTAGTCAGACGAAGCCAGGATCAGGAACCAGAAGCAGCAGCAGTCTTAGAAGCATGTGAGCACAGGAGGACCAAGCAGGGAACTGAAGCCACAGACCTCCTATATATATGAGCTAGGCATCCAGCTCCTCCCAGTGGGAAGGAGGAGCCGCAGGGTGGGAGGCTACAAGAAACCCAGAAACCAAGATGGCCGCCAGCACATGTCAAACGAAGGAGAACAGCAAGGAGGTAAGACCATGACAGTACCTCCCCCTCAAGGACCCCTCCTCCGCGGAGTAAGGAACGGTTTCTGAGGGAAGCGTGCGTGGAAGGCTCGGAGCAAGGCAGGAGCATGGACATCTGCGGAGGGAACCCAGGAACGCTCCTCTGGACCATAACCACGCCAATGGACCAAAAACTGCACCCGGCCGCGGACCAGGCGTGAGTCCAGGATATTGCTCACCTCATACTCCTCACGATTGCCCACTTGGACCGGACGAGGCCGAGGAATCGAGGAAGTGAAACGATTACACACCAGTGGCTTCAAGAGGGAGACATGAAACACGTTGGAGATCCGCATGCCAGGAGGAAGCGCAAGGGCATAGGCTACCGGGTTTACCCTGCGAAGCACTCGGAAGGGACCAACAAAGCGAGGCGCCAGCTTGGGAGTGGGCACTCGAAGATTGAGGTTGCGGGTGGACAACCATACGCGGTCTCCGACCTGGTAGGAAGGAGCGGGCGCTCGTCTGCGATCAGCCTGGAGTCTCTGGCGCTGCGCAGAGACCTCAAGGGACCTCTGGATCTGTACCCAAGAAGCACGTAGGACGGAAAGGTGATCCTCCACATCCTGGGGAGAGAATACCTCCGGTAACACGGCAGGTTGGAACCCATAATTGGCCATGAAGGGAGACGTCCTAGAGGAAGAGTTCACCGCCGTGTTCCTGGCAAACTCAGCCCAAGGCAGGAGGTCAACCCAATTGTCTTGGTGATCGGAGACATAGCAACGAAGGAATTGCTCCAAGGCCTGATTGGATCGTTCTGCGGCCCCATTGGACTGAGGGTGGTAGGCCGATGAGAAAGAGAGATGAATCCCCAACTGGGAGCAAAAGGCGCGCCAGAACCTGGACACAAACTGACTCCCCCGATCCGACACAATCTCCTTGGGCAAACCGTGCAACCGGAAGACCTCCCTGGCAAAAATCGAGGCCAACTCTTGTGCAGAGGGTAACTTCTTGAGAGGTACACAGTGGCACATTTTGGAAAACCGATCCACTATCATGAGAATGACCGTATGGCCTCGGGATGCAGGGAGGTCCACAATGAAATCCATCCCCAGGTGTGACCATGGACGCTCCCCGGTGGCTATGGGTTGCAAAAGGCCCAACGGAAGGTGCCGAGGGGACTTACTCTGGGCACAAACGGAGCATGCCGCTACATATGCGGCGATGTCGGAACGTAGAGAAGGCCACCAGAACAGACGTGAAACAGCCCAGGACAGCTGATTCTTTCCAGGATGCCCCGCGGCCTTGGAGTTATGGTAGGTTCGCAACAACCGAGTGCGCAACTCCTCAGGCACAAAACACCTGCCGTTGGGTCTCCCAGAGGGAGCACCAGATTGAGCCGCCAAAATCTGCTCACCCAGGGGAGAGGTCAGGCTGGTGCGAATGGCGGCCAGGATCTGATTCGGAGGTATGACCGAAGTCGGAATCGACTCCTCCCCGGACAGCTCGGAGTACTGCCGTGATAAGGCATCCGCTCTGATGTTCTTGGAACCGGGTAGGTAGGAGACCACGTAATTAAAACGTGACAAGAACAGAGCCCATCTGGCCTGACGTGGTGTCAATCTCTTGGCCTCAGAGAGGTAGGTCAGATTCTTGTGGTCCGTCAGGATGAGAACCGGAACCACCGAGCCCTCGAGCAAGTGCCTCCATTCTTTAAGGACCTGCACGATGGCCAATAACTCCCTGTCACCAATCAATTAGTTGCACTCCGCGGAAGACAGTTTCGGGAGTAAAACCCACAAGGAAGCAGAGGACCCTCTGGTGTTCTACGCTGAGACAGGAGGGCGCCTACTCCCGTCTCAGACGCGTCCACCTCGAGGACAAACGGCAACCCAGGGTTGGGATGCGACAGAATCGGAGCCGACACAAAGGCGGACTTTAGAGCCTCAAAAGCTCGGATGGCCTCGGGCGGCCAGACCTGGGGATTACTGCCCTTCCTGGTCAGATCCGTGAGAGGCTTGGCTAGCATGGAAAAGTCCCTGATGAACTTCCGATAATAATTGGCGAAGCCCAAAAAGCGCTGCAGGGCACGAAGACCACTGGGCTGGGGCCACTGTAAGACAGCCGAAACCTTCTCAGGATCCATGGAGAACCCCTCAGCGGAAATGATGTAACCTAAGAAGGTTACCTGGGATCGGTGAAATTCGCATTTCTCAAGCTTACCGAACAGCTTGTTCTCTCGTAACCGTTGCAACACTCGTCTGACATCCAGAATGTGGGCCTCCATGGATGCAGAATATACCAAGATGTCATCCAAATAGACCACCACACACTGCTGCAATAGGTCACGGAAAACATCGTTGATGAATTCCTGGAAGACTGCGGGCGCATTGCACAACCCAAAGGGCATAACCAAGGATTCATAATGACCGGTCCTGGTGTTAAACGCGGTCTTCCACTCATCGCCCGCCTTGATCCTTACCAGGTTATATGCCGCCCTCAGGTCGAGTTTGGTAAAGACCGTGGCCCCTTTGAGGCGATCGAACAGCTCGGAAATCAAGGGTATCGGGTAAGCGTTCTTGATCGTGATGCGATTGAGACCCCTGTAATCGATGCAAGGCCTCAACTCACCGCCCTTCTTTTTCACAAAGAAAAATCCAGCCCCTGCCGGGGACGAGGATTTGCGAATGTGTCCGCGTGAAAGCGCCTCCCTCACGTACTCCTCCATGGCCTCATTCTCCGCTACCGACAGTGGATAGACTTTGCCACGAGGAGGAACGGCACCAGATTGTAACTCTATGGCACAATCGTATGGGCGGTGCGGAGGTAGGGCAACCGCACGCACCTTATCGAATACATCCCGGTACTCCTCGTATTCAGGAGGCAACAGAGAGTCCGAGGAAGTACACAGCAACTTGACAGGCCCATGGATGCAACTAGCCCCACACTGCGGTGACCACGAGAGGATCTCGGATTATGCTTCTGGAGCCAGGGGTACCCCAAGACCACCGAGTAGTGTGGAGACGAAATAACCTGGAGACAGACCGACTCTCTGTGAACGGCACCAATGGCCATCCCCACTGGAAGGGTCTCATGAGTCACGTGTGGCGGCAGAAGGGGTCTGCCGTCTATCGCCTCAAGAGCCAGTGGGGAACCTCGAGGCTGCAGAGGAATGGAATTGGCGGCAGCGAACACACTATCAATGAACAAACCACCAGCACCAGAATCCACCAACGCCTGGGTCGTCACCGAGCCCCCGACCCAGGAGAGGACAACAGTAATCAGTGGTTTGTCAACACGGGAAACCGGGGACGAGGAGACTCCACCCAAGATCTGCCCCCGACAGGATCTCAGGTGCGAGCGTTTCCCGGACGGTTCGGGCATGCCAACCGAAAATGCCCACCGAGACCACAGTACATGCATCGGCCCTCGCGTCTCCGGAGTACCCTCTCCCCCTCGGACAGGCGAGCAAACCCCAGCTGCATGGGTTCACCCCCAGACAAGTCATCCCCAGGAGGCGTGGGAGGAGAGGGAGGCACGGGTGGGACAGCAAACGTAGGCGCCAATCTGTTAGAAGGCCTCCGCAAGCTCTCCTGAAAGGAAGGTCTCTCCCTGAGTCTGGTGTCAATCAAAATCAGGAAAGAAATAAGAGACTCGAGCTCCACAGGTAGGTCCTTAGCTGCAACCTCATCCTTCAAGGCATCCGAGAGACCATGAGAGAAAGCAGCGACCAGAGCCTCATTATTCCAGCCCACCTCTGCTGCCAGGGTACGAAACTCAATGGCGTATTCAGCTACGGATCGTGAACCCTGTCTGATGGACATAAGGAGCTTCGCAGCAGAGGCAGCACGGGCCGGCACATCGAATACCTTCCGAAGAGAAGCAACAAAACCGGAAAACTCGGCAACTACCGGATTGTTGTTCTCCCATAAAGGACTGGCCCAGGCCAAGGCCTTGTCCGAGAGCAGCGAGATCAAGAAGCCCACCTTTGATCTCTCAGTAGGAAAGGCATGTGGCAGCAACTCGAAGTAAATGCCCACCTGGTTAAGGAAACCTCGGCACTGAGTTGGCTCTCCCCCAAAGCGCTGTGGAAGGGGGGCAGAACCGGTCATACCCCGAAACACCGCAGGCGCAGCAACAGGTGTCGGGGTAGACTCTGGCGCAACAACCGGAGCGGCAGTAGGAGCGGGCCCAGGAGCGACAACCGACCCATCGGCAACGGAAGCTAAATGAGCCGTGCGTTCAAGCAGGGTTTGCAACGCCACAGCGAACCGACCCAACAGGTGATCCTGCTGATCAAGTCTGGCAACCAGCGTAGGTAGCGAGGATGGCCCTGTACCGTCAGAATTCATGGCTTGGTCCTAATGTCATGGAACCATGAACCAGACATACAACAAGAGATGAGTGGAAATAAGAAGGCTTTATTGAAAATAAAGCTGTAAGGCAAAAGTCCAAACGGATGGCTAAACCGAAGCAGGGTCTTGCGAAACCAGAGATCAGGAACCAGAAGGGTAGTCAGATGAAGCCAGGATCAGGAACCAACAGGGTAGTCAGACGAAGCCAGGATCAGGAATCAGCAGGGTAGTCAGACGAAGCCAGGATCAGGAACCAGAAGAAGCAGCAGTCTTAGAAGCATGTGAGCACAGGAGGACCAAGCAGGGAACTGAAGCCACAGACCTCCTATATATATGAGCTAGGCATCCAGCTCCTCCCAGTGGGAAGGAGGAGCCGCAGGGTGGGAGGCTACAAGAAACCCAGAAACCAAGATGGCCGCCAGCACATGTCAAACGAAGGAGAACAGCAAGGAGGTAAGACCATGACACTTACATCACAAAAAGTACAACAGCAAGCGATCAAAAAGGCGTTTGCCCACCAAAATAGTACCAATCTAACCGTCACCTCATTCCCCAAAAAATGGGCCCCTACCTGAGACAATCGCCCAAAAAATATAAAAAACTATGGCTCAGAATATAAAAAAATATATAAAAAACTATGGCTTTTTGAAAAAAGCTGTTATAGTGTAAAACTTACATAAATAAAAAAAAGTATACATATTAGGTATTGCCGCGTCCGTATCGACCGGCTCTATAAAAATATCACATGACCTAACCCCTGAGATGAACACCGTAAAAAATTTAAATTAAAAACTGTGCTAAATAAACCATTTTTTGCCACCTTACACCACAAAAAGTGTAATAGCAAGCGATCAAAAAGTCACACGCATCCCAAAATAGTGGCAATAAAACCGTCATCTCATCCCACAAAAATTATACCCTACCCAAGGTAATTGCCCAAAAACAGAAAAAATGTTGGCTCTCAGACTATGTTCAAAAATGAAATCATTGTGTAAAACTTACATAAATAAAAAAAAAAATATACATATTAGGTATCGCCGCATCCGTGACAACCTGGTCTATAAAAATATCACATAATCTAACCTGTCAGATGAATGTTGTAAATAACAAAAAATAAAAATGGTGCGAAAACAGCTATTTCTTGTTATCTTGCCTCACAAAAAGTTTAATATAGAGCCAACAAAAGTCATATGTACCCTAAACTAGTACCAACAATACTGCCACCCTATACCGTAGTTTCTAAAATGGGGCCACTTTTTTGGAGTTTCTACTCTAGGGTTGCATCAGGGGGGCTTCAAATGGGACATGGTGTCAAAAAAAACAGTCCAGCAAAACCTACCTTGCAAAAACCGTATGGCATTCCTTTCCTTCTGCGCCAAGTCGTGTGCCCATACAGTGGTTTACGACCACATATGGGGTGTTTCTGTAAACTACAGAATCAGGGCCATAAATATTGAGTTTGGTTTGGCTGTTAACCCTTGCTTTGTAACCGGAAAAATATTATTAAAATGGAAAATCTGCCAAAAAATGTGAAATTTTGAAATTGTATCTCTATTTTCCATTAATTATTGTGGAACACCTAAAGGGTTAATGACATTTGTAAAATCATTTTTGAATACCTTGAGGGGTGTAGTTTCTTAGATGGGGTCACTTTTATGGAGTTTCTACTCTAGGGTTGCATCGGGGAGGCTTCAAATGGGACATGGTGTAAAAAAAAACAGTCCAGCAAAACCTGCCTTCCAAAAACCGTATGGCATTCCTTTCCTTCTGCGCCGAGCTGTGTGCCCGTACAGCTGTTTACGACCACATATGGTGTGTTTCTGTAAACTACAGAATCAGGGCCATAAATATTGAGTTTGGTTTGGCTGTTAACCCTTGCTTTGTAACTGGAAAAAAATTATTAAAATGGAAAATTTTGAAATTGTATCTCTATTTTCCATTAATTCTTGTGGAACACCCAAAGGGTTAACAAAGTTTGTAAAATCAGTTTTGAATACCTTGAGGGGTGTAGTTTATAGAATGGGGTCATTTTTGAGTGGTTTCTATTATGTAAGCCTCGCAAAGTGTCTTCAGACCTGAACTGGTCCCTAAAAATTTGGTTTTTGAAAATTTCTGAAAAATGTCAAGATTTGCTTCTAAACTTCTAAGCCTTGTAACAGCCCCAAAAAATAAAATATAATTCCCAAAATGATCCAAACATGAAGTAGACATATGGGGAATGTAAAGTAATAGCTATTTTTGGAGGTATTACTATGTATTATAGAAGTAGAGAAATTGAAACTTGGAAATTTGCAATTTTTAAAAAATATTTTGTAAATTTTGTATTTTTCATAAATAAAAATGATTTTTTTTAACTTCATTTTACCAGTGTCATGAAGTACAATATGTGATGAAAAAAAAATCTCAGAATGGCCTGGGTAAGTCAAAGCTTTTTAAAGTTATCAGCACTTAAAGTGACACTGGTCAGATTTTCACAAAATGGCCTGGTCCTTAAGGTGAAATAGGTCTGAGTCCTTAAGGGGTTAAAGAAGCACTCCAGAGATTTGTTTTTTATATAACATATATAACTAACTCAGCACCACTATTCTAACAGTGCAATTTATTACACCCTAACTCAGTTACATTCATACATTTTGAACCTTCATTATCGGAGCCTGGTCATGTGAGCTCAATTCTGACTCCTTGCTCTAATGTGTAAACAGTAACTCTCCCATGTGGCTGACTTCCTGTAAACTACAGGATGACATAATCACCAATCAAATCCCTCCTGGCAGCTCTCAGACCCCTCCCCTCCCTCTGTATATCCTTGTATTATGTTGAAGATATAATGTCTCTCTTATCTAAAGGGTCAGGAATGGAGATATATAGTGGGCAAGTGTACACAGGAATTATCTGCAGTTGTATAAACCTCCTGACTCACACTACCTGTCTATACTATCTGTGTGTGCTGACTCTCCGGTGTATTTCTACGGGGTGTACCAGTTTCTCTGCCTCCTTCATCTAAAAGCTGATAGGGGAGAGAGATGACATGGCAGAGAGGATAGACAGGCTCAAGCTGCATTATATAGGAGAACATGGATACCCTGTAGTGTGAGGGGACATCAGCTCTGAGTCACTAATCTGTCATGGATGCCCTCAGTGGCCACAGGGCAGTGCAATGAGATAAGACTCCGTCCTCTCTGTCTCTGCAAAGCCAGGCATGATGAGAAATGTAGGATTCATTAGGAAAACCATTTCTGAGAGGAGAAGGAATCAAGATCGCTGACAACTCAATTTACACATGAAATAAAACAGGTACAGACGTGGACAAAATTGTTGGTACCCTTTGGTCAATGAAAGAAAAAGTCACAATGGTCACAGAAATAACTTTAATCTGACAAAAGTAATAATAAATTAAAATTCTATAAATGTTAACCAATGAAAGTCAGACATTGTTTTTCAACCATGCTTCAACAGAATTATGTAAAAAAATAAACTCATGAAACAGGCATGGACAAAAATGATGGTACCCCTAACTTAATATTTTGTTGCGCAACCTTTTGAGGCAATCACTGCAATCAAACGCTTCCTGTAACTGTCAATGAGACATCTGCACCTCTCAGCAGGTATTTTGGCCCACTCCTCATGAGCAAACTGCTCCAGTTGTGTCCGGTTTGAAGGGTGCCTTTTCCAGACTGCATGTTTCAGCTCCTTCCAAAGATGCTCAATAGGATTGAGGTCAGGGCTCATAGAAGGCCACTTTAGAATAGTCCAATTTTTTCCTCTTAGCCATTCTTGGGTGTTTTTAGCGGTGTGTTTTGGGTCATTGTCCTGTTGCAAGACCCATGACCTGCGACTGAGACCAAGCTTTCTGACACTGGCTAGTACATTTCTCTCTAGAATTCCTTGATAGTCTTGAGATTTCATTGTACCCTGCACAGATTCAAGACACCCTGTGCCAGACGCAGCAAAGCAGCCCCAGAACATAACAGAGCCTCCTCCATGTTTCACAGTAGGGACAGTGTTCTTTTCTTGATATGCTTCATTTTTTCGTCTGTGAACATACAGCTGATGTGCCTTGGCAAAAACTTCGATTTTTGTCTCATCTGTCCACAGGACATTCTCCCAGAAGCTTTGTGGCTTGTCAACATGTAGTTTGGCATATTCCAGTCTTGCTTTTTTATGATTCGTTTTCAACAATGGTGTCCTCCTTGGTCGTCTCCCATGTAGTCCACTTTGGCTCAAACAACGACGGATGGTGCGATCTGACACTGATGTTCCTTGAGCATGAAGTTCACCTTGAATCTCTTTAGAAGTCTTTCTAGGCTCTTTTGTTACCATTCGGATTATCCGTCTCTTAGATTTGTCATCAATTTTCCTCCTGCGGCCACGTCCAGGGAGGTTGGCTACAGTCCCATGGATCTTAAACTTATGAATAATATGTGCAACTGTACTCACAGGAACATCTAGTTGCTTGGAGATGGTCTTATAGCCTTTACCTTTAACATGCTTGTCTATAATTTTCTTTCTGATCTCTTGAGACAGCTCTTTCCTTTGCTTCCTCTGGTCCATGTCGAGTGTGGTACACACCATATCACCAAACAACACAGTGATTACCTGGAGCCATATATATAGGCCCAATGGCTGATTACAAGGTTGTAGACACCTGTGATGCTAATTAGTGGACACACCTTGAATTAACATGTCCCTTTGGTCACATTATGTTCTGTGTTTTCTAGGGGTACCATCATTTTTGTCCATGCCTGTTTCATGAGTTTATTTTTTTACATAATTCTGTTGAAGCATGGTTGAAAAACAATGTCTGACTTTCATTGGTTAACATTTATAGAATTTTAATTTATTATTACTTTTGTCAGATTAAAGTTATTTCTGTGACCATTGTGACTTTTTCTTTCATTGACCAAAGGGTACCAACAATTTTGTCCACGTCTGTATACACAAGGCATACACACAATACTCTATCTTATTCTTTAATAATGGCCTATCCTGCACTATATAGGCAAAAATAATAATCCAGGAGTGCTTCTATAAAGGACAGGGATCGATCAAAGGCGGATCTTCATAACACATGAATGATAATTAGTGTTGAGCGAAGGGAGCTTCAGATCATATATCCAAAGTCACTTTGTTCAAAACTTTTTGTTTGAATGCTGTACAGCATTCAAATGTATGGGCTCCAGCAAGGCAAATTCATTATTCCCGAAGTTTTGCATGACTTCGGTGAATACCTTCGGGATTTGATTTAAAAACTTTAAAACCATTTTAAAACATGAGTCCAAAGTCAGCTACCAAAGCTGGTTTCGGATCCATATTTTGAAATGGTTTCAAAGTTTAAAAATCATTGGCCAAAGTTATTCACCGAAGTCTCGCCAGACTTTGGGAATAACTCACTTCGCCTCCTCAGAGCCCATACAATTTAGAGTGGTTGACCAATAAACATCATGCCAAGAGAAAGGCGTGTAATAGTCCCTGAAGTCACAAAGGACCTCTAAGCTACTAAAGGCCTTTCTCAGATTAGCTAATGTTATCCTCTGGATAGGTCATCAATATCTGATCATGGGGGTCCGACAACCAGAACCTGATCAGCTGTTTGAGTAGGCAGCAGCATTCGCAGTAGTGCCACAGCTTTCCCACAGCTCTCCTTGTGCTGTTCATATGGCCTAGGCGCAGCTCAGCCCCATAGATGTGAATGGGGCTGAGGTCTGATACCAAGCACAGCCGCTATACAATATATGGCGCTGTACTTGATAAGAAGGGAAATGGCCGCAACACTCATTGAATCGCCAGTATCTTCCCAAACAGCTGATTGGTGGGGGTTCCGGGTGTCGGACCTCTACTGATCAGATAATGATGACCTATCCTGATGATAGGTCTGTGACGCTTTGCAATCTCGGCAATACAAATAAATCACGAATGCATTAAAATTACAAAAATCACAAGAGACTTCTCATTCACACAAAGAGTTAAAACTTTCAGTTACAGCTCACAGAGCAGAGGTAAATCAGCAAATCCTTGCCAAAGATTCTTCCTGACCCCATGCCGGGTTATACATCCATCAATCTTCTATTGTCCTGACAAAACCCCATAAAAGTTCCCTCTCTATAGTCTGAGTGGCCCCAGCACAGCAGGGGTCCTAACACCCTAAACCTGGTCAGAAACTTCAGAGAAGAATGACACATCCTTATCACAGCTGGTTGGTACAAGAAGGAAGATGACCTGAAAGTCACCTCCAATCCATAGATTTCATATTTTTTCCTTATTTTCCTCATATGTTATGGGTTAGGAAAATACGGAATGAACAATCTCTTCCGAAATGGTTGAGGTTATTCTACACACCTTCCAGGAAATCCGCAAGCAAATCGGAGATTCCCACTTCGAGATATAAAGGTTCTTAGGCAGAGGGTATTGTCTTCCAGTTATATTTGGTATCAGATGATTCGTAAAGTTCTACTGATTATAAATATAAATTATATTTCTTAATTTGACCTACGGGTACTGAGAAACTGGTAAAGCAAGGATGCTGCCAGATTTTCTCTATCTGGGGCAAGAACTGCCCCCTGTTCCAATTATACAAGGCTGGACTTGTGAGTGTCATAACCACTCCCAGCTACAGAGTGGGTAAAACACAGTGACCCACTCAGGTCGGGATCCTTCATCTACCATCTGAAGTCGAATAACATAACGACCGCCCGCTGGACACGGGCACCCTGCCATCTTGGATTATTCCTTTCAAGGACTTTATCTTTTACTGGACTCTACCATGGTAATTCTGAACTTACAGAAATTCTATTCCCTTTAATTTCTTACTTATTTCTATCCAACCAATCTGTTTTACCATTAGGTATATTTACCGGTCAGTTTTAATGTATATTTCTGTGTGTAGTTTTTATAATAAAACTAACGATTTAATAGTTCCAGTTTTGCCCTTGTTACCTGATTATTTGGTCTAAGCTAAGAACTCTGTCCTCAGAAGAGATATACTACCGCATTGTCTTATTTTTATAAATTGTTGATTTGTTAGCTAGGTTGCAAATAACCGTTTCTTCCCTTTAGGAATAGCTAGCCAGGGTCTCTTCACTCCGATTCAATACGAAGAGTGGTGGCAGCAAATTAAGTTGATTTCCCGCCAGCAATCGATAATTTTATTTTACAGACTGTACATACAATCACAATTGTATCATGTATGGGCACACCAACCAAACTTAAACGTTTACTGTGCTCACAGTGGATTCGCCTCCAGAAGTCTCTAGTGGACGAGACCTGTATGGCAACTGTGGCATAGTACGACGGGATTGGCGGGTGGTTATCAGTATTTAAATCTCAGAAAACTCTTTTAATGTTCATCAGGAGGACACTGAACAACAGTGGCATGCATGCCAGGATTGCAAGGAGAAAGCTGCTGCTCTCCAAAAGGAGCATTGCTGCCCGTCTGTAGTTTGCTAAAGATCACCTGAAGGCCAGAAGGCTATTGGAACAATGTTTTGTAGAAGGATGAGACCAAAACAGAACCTTTTGGTTTAAATGAGAAATGCTATGTTTGGAGAAGTGAAAACATTTAATTCCAGCTTAAAAACCTCATCCCATCTGTGAAACACTGTGGTGGTAGTATCATAGTTTGTGTCTGTTTTGCTGCATCTGGGCCAGGATGATTTGCCATAAATAATGGAACAATGAATGCTGAATTATGCCAGCAAATTCTAAAGGAAAATGTGAGGACATCTGTCAGTGAGCTGAATCTCGAGAAAACTTGGGTAATGCAGCAAGACAACAATCCTAAACACAAAGAATGGATAAACTTACAGTTTTGGAATGGACAAGTAAAAGTCCTGACCTTAATTCAATAGAAATGCTGTGGAAAGGCCTGAAGTTGGCACAGTGAGGAGGGGGGCATACTAGGTACTGAAAGCAGAGGTTCACATACTATGCCACTCACAGACATGTGATAGATAAATAGATAGATAAAAAGTGTACATTATGCTTTCATCTAGGTCATTCATTGTTTTACAAATACTGTATGTGACAGTGTACTAAGTATTATGGAAGTTGGATCTCAGGAAGATTGAAGTGAAAACCATGGACATAGTGGGTGAGCATGGAGCAGGCTGGGCACAGCTGGTAGAAAGATTATATATCCCAAGACAAGCAAGGTCAAGTTATTATTCATGTGACTATTTAATGTAATTTATATGCCTGGAAACACCAATATATCCGACACCCCACTGAGGATATGGCACTGAACTACAGTATGAAAACTATAGGACAATATTATAATAATATATAAGCAGCAATATTTTTGTGCCTAGTCCTAGTGACACTTCAAAGGCTTTGACTGGTAGGGTTCGGAGTGCTAAGACCACTGCTGATTGATAAAATGAGGACATAGAGGAACTCGGCTGAGTGCTGGGCCTTCGCATGGCTGTAGAGCTGCTCATAGACTCTCTAGTAAGCCTGTCTTCAGCAGCAAGGAGAGACAGCACCTTCTATCTCCTGATTTTATCTATTAGTGGGGCTCAATACTCGGACCTCCACCAATCAAAACCTTATGTTACTGTAGTGATATTATGACAAAGATTTTTGAAAAGAGTAGTAACTCTTTAAGCAACATATATAACAGGTTATTGCATCAATACCCAAGGTGTAGCAGTAATCTACCTGTGTTGTTTTTTTTTATTGGGGGGAGGGAATTCAGTTTAATTAAGCAGCATATATACCTGATTACTGCATCAATACCCAAGGTGTAGCAGCAATCTACCTGTGTGTATTAACATGAAATTGAGCATCAAGCCTCAATCGTCCATTTACATATATTCAGTTTCAAAACGGTTGCAATTTAATTAAGCTACATAGATATGTGATTACTGCTGTCATGCTCTGCTCAGGTTATGTGCGGAGGTCTGCCAGGTTAGCAGCACGTGTGTAGCCTTTTGTTTTGGAGTTGAGCTGTATCCGCCTCCCTTCAGGTGCACTGGGTGGGGTCGTTGGTATGAGTTAAATTACGCCCACTCCCAGTGTCCTGTGCGGGTTATAGCTTCTGTCTTGCTGAGAGGAAGGAAGGATTTGCTGTTCCTGCTCAGTAATAAGATAAGTTGGTTTTGTTTTTCTTGTGATTGTCTAGACTGTTAGAGAGACACCTGTCCCCTCCAGGTCCTGAGGGAGCAGGCTGCCTCTTTCACCTTTTCACCATCTTAGGGATTTTAGGGTATCTTCAGCCTAGGCACAGGGACATGTTCATTTCCACCTTCAGGGTCTGAACGTGGGCATAGAAGACTAGGGAGAGCTGGTAGGGATTTGTCAGGAGGTGACCTTTATCCCCAGCTTCTTGCCTAAACACTTGTTTGGTTGTATTCTGTGTATCTTGTATCCTGTCCAGCATGACAACTGCATTATTACTCACATTTTCACACTCCTCTGGCTGATTCTGCTGAATAGACCTCACCATTCTGGGGGTGTCCCATCTTGCCACTTTTGCAGTCTGTCTGCCTCCCATCACGCTCTGTGCAGCTGCTGCTGTGACCTTCATCATGCCACTAATGCCTCAATCGTCCATTTCCGTACAGTTGCAAGAAAAAGTATGTGAACCCTTTGGAATTATATGTATTTCTGCACAAATTGGTCATAAAATGTGATCTGATCTTCATCTCAGTCGTAACAAGAAGGATTTCAGTGGAGGCCGTTCAGTATTCATTGCCTTTTCCTAGAGAGGCGCCATTCCTTTTTTCCAAGAAGCAGCAAGAAAACCCTACCACTCATTACGGCAGATAGTTAAGAGAGTCTACATTTGTGTGGGAACCCTCACCGTTTGGGTTGCTCTAAAGAGGAGGTTAGTGAGGAGGCTGGTAAGCCCATGTATGCCTGTGTTGATGGTGGTGGTAATAGTGGCAGGCATTGGTGGTGGGGGCAGCGACAGTTGCAGTCAAGACAGAGCAGGGGAAAGGGGCCCACTAGTCCATCATGATATCTCGCGGTCTCATAAAAGTGTCAGGGAAGTGGAGGACAGGACCTGGGAGCTGGATCAGGGTGCTGAGGAGGAGGCAACATTAGTGGAGAAAGGAGTTGGAGGAAGCAATAAAGAGCAGAGGTAAAGTACTTCCAAAAGAACAGTCAGGCCATGTTGGGGATCTGCCCAGGTTGCCTGTAGCTCTGTGTGAGCACCTTCCGTACGGAGCTTTTTCTCCACAGGGCAGGCACACAAAACCACTAGTGGTGTGAAAGATCTGCAGGATTAAAATAAGCCATGGCCGTTCAAAAACAATTATAGGTACCAGAAGTCTATTGCAGCACATGAGGCGGCTTCACCAGATCCTTTGGGAAAATACTGGCCAACATTCTCAATTAGAACAAGTCAGTCCTTCTCCCCTGTTCCTCTTTGTGGCAGCCTTCCCGCATCCCCAAGAAGTACAGTATCTTTGTCATCATCATCACATTCTTCTCCTGCTAAGACTCCCCCTTGTCCTCCTCTCCATCGTGAGACAGAACTTTTGGCCATGAAAAAAGCATTTCTTCACCAGCACTTAGCTTGTCTACAAGCTGAACACCCACTTGGCCACATTGCTGGCAGTGCAGTTACTGTAGTGCCATTGTAGTAGAACCTTGTACTCTCACGTGGCAGAGAATGCGGGCCACTCCTTGCAATTATCACTGTGCATCAAGCTGCACTCCGCGGTGGACACCTGGAGCAGCTGTTACGGGCAGGGTCAGTATATGTCTTTCATAGCCACTGAGTCAATGTTTTTTGAGGCAGTGGAGAGGCAGCACCCCAGCAAAATGGCCAGGTCCTTTTGACTCCCTGAATGCTGAATTAAAGTGTTCATAACCATGGAACCGAGAAATGAATAATGTGATGGAAAAATGAGTCTAGCCAGCAAAGGAAGCACTATGAATAATCACAATACATTAGTAAATGCCTGGTATTAACTTTGTCTACATAATAAATGCCACTTGCTGAAGTGAGACAGCCCCTTAAATGAACAACTATACTAAGAAAGATCAAGCTACTCTTCATTGGAATAGTCAAATCATACATTTAGGCTGCAGATCAGTAAACAACCATAAATCAGTGTTGAGACTTGCTCATACTGAATCTACTGTGTCTCCATGTGTATGCAAGAGAAAATTGTGCGTTACAGAGTATAGTGTGGAAATACAGACCCATATGGACTTGTGTGCCACTGCACGATGTTGGCATAGTAAACAGTGTAAACAAAGATTTTTGAAGCTGTTTTAGCTGCACAATGCTTCACTTTCCTTTTCCTGCAATCATACAGTTCACTACAGGGGTAGATATAATCTCCTATAATCTTCAAGGTTGGGGGGTATGGTACTGGTTCTCCTTAAATGGGTTCTCTGAGAGGGCGCAGAGCATCACTACATTTACACTTATTCACTACATAGGTACTACAGATTGGTGAATTTTCCTGTCAGGCTGCTCAGCCATGATGGCATATTGTAGGCAGAATCGCATCATTACCATATATTTTACAGAAATGGCCTCTCATCTTCTCTGGGCAGCTCTGGTGGCATCTAGTCCTACTCACTTTCTACAAGATGCTGGTGGTCATTTTAAATCATTCCTGGAGTACCCCTTTATGGAGAACAGCTGTGTATAGAGACTTAGGTGAAATATAATCAATGGGAAAATAATATGCAAAGAGTTATCTCCCAGGGAGAGAAAACTGTGTCGCCAGCGCCACCTATGTGCTAGCGAGACAATTCTCTTTCCCTGGGAGCTAAGGGTACTTTCACACTTGCATTGTCGGAACTGCCTGCCGGATCTGGAATCTGTATGCAAACAGTTACCATTTGTAGACTGATCCGGATGAAGATATGTCTCACAAATGCATTGCAATACTGGATCCGTCTCTCCAAGTGTCATCTGGAAAAACTGATCCGGTATTTATCTTTGTCACATTTTTAAAGGTCTGTGCATGCGCAGCCCGCAAAACCGGATCAGTTTTTCCAGGACACTTGGGGCCGGCATTAATGCATTTCAATGGAAAATAATGCCGGCATTCCGGCAAGTGTTCCAGAATTTTGGACAGAGAAAATACCGCAGCATGCTGCAGCATTTTCTCCATCCAAAAACTGTACAGTGACTGAACTGAAGACATCCTGAGGCATACTAAACGGATTGCTCTCCATTCAGAATGCATTAGGACAAAACTGATCAGTTTTTTCCAGTATTGCGCCCCTAGGACGGAACTCAATACTGGAAAAGTTTAACGCAAGTGTGAAAGTACCCTAACTCTGTGCATTTAAGCTCCAAATTGAGGTTTTATAAATCATTTGCTGCTAATACAGCATGCAAAACCTACAATATATGTACTGTATTTACTTGCTATTTTTGCAGTACATGATTTATAATGACCCTGCTTGCCATGCTGTTAATGTCACATTTTCGAGGGGGGAAAACATGGTTTATTCCCTTGCTGTAAAATAATACGGCAGATGTCAGTGATCTATTCTGCAGAACACACAAATATCAGATTTATGGTTCAGATTATATCAACCAGATTAGAAAAAAAAACTTGTTAAAGCTTTTTATGTGATTGATTAGTAGAAAGTGTATACATAAAAGTGTCACATTTTGACATTTGCCATGCATCATCACATCTGGTGCTTTAATAACAATTGCGGAAGGAAAACTGTATTTATTATTGGACCAAATTATATAGTACATTGAATGTTTTTATATATGTTTTGGTCTTAAAATGTAATCATTGCCTGTTCGCATTTAGCAAGGAAAGATTGGTGTTGGAATTGGATACAGTTACCATTGCTTTTCGGTTGAGAAACATAACAGCCCAAAAAGATGTTCCCCTGTCAAGCACCATCAGGTGGTCCAGTTAACATGGATTTTTTTCTATGAATGGGATTCCCAGAAATGTCTTGGCTTTGCTACAACATTTCACTTAAGGAGTAAAACTAGAAGGACAACTGGAACATTGGTGTATCCATCCAAAAAACTATGGCTGGGGACAGGGGCGTACATAGAAATCACTGGGCCCCAGAGCAAGAATCAAAATTGGGCCCCCATTCCCTGTTTATAGCCCTTCCCACTACCTATTCCAGGCCTCTCTCTTTGTTCCATGAACTATTCTTGCTGCTGCGTTTTATAATTTATGCCTTCAGGGCCGGATTGGGATTACAAAACAGCCCTGGCACACAAAATAGGTATAATAGATGCAGTGTGTACAGATATATAGTATATATAGCAGTGTACTGTTATGTGAGGTATGAGATATAATAGATGCAGTGTGTATAGATTTATAGTATATACAGCAGAGTACTGATATGTGAGGTACGGGGTATAATATATGCAGTGTGTACAGGTATATAGTATATACAATAGTGTAATATGTGAGGTACGAGGTATAATAGATGCAGTGTGTACAGATATATAGTATATACAGTAGTGGACTGATATATGAGGTATGACCTGTAATTTATACCTCATACCTCACATCAATACACTGCTATATTTACTCTATACCTGTACACACTGCATCTATTATACCTCATACCTCACATATCAGTACACACTGCATCTATTATACCTCCTACCTCACATATCAGTACACTGCTGTATATACTACATGTATATATATATCTGTACACACTGCATCTATTATACCTCGTACCTCACATATCAGTACACTGCTATATATACTATATATCTGTACATATTGCATCTATAATACTGTGTAATATATGCAGTGTATATATATATATATATACACACACACAGAGCAGTGTATTGATGTGAGACATACAAGGTATAATACTATAGATGCATTGTTTACAGAAATATGTGGTCACTGTGTATGTGAGGTACATGAGGTAGCGGTCACTGTTTCTGTCTGAAGTATTATACATGAGTGAGCAATGAGTAAAAGCAGGGCGTAGAGGGGGGGGGGGGTAAATGATGAGAAGTGGAGGGCCTCTCTTACCATTCCAGTCTGTATAGATCAATGCAGAGCTGATTGTGAACTTGCTGTTAGGGGTTGAAGGACCTATGATGATGTCATCATAGGTCCTGGCAGATGTACCTTTCAAAACTAGGAACTACACCATTTTTGGTGCAGTTTCTTTGCTACATCCTGCAGGATGAATATAATCGGCACAGAGTCCTATCTCTTGATGTTGTAACTTGGTCCTCATACAGACTAATCAATATACAAAATGGAATCAACACATTTGACCCCATGCTGGGTATAATTACGAGATGTTGATTCAGTTACATATTTATTCCCAGAGAATTCTTGTACAGTCACTCAGAATTGAGAAAGCTCGTTGGTAGAACGAGTGAAACGTTTTCAAGAAATCTACAGTAAGTCCAGTTGCCTTGATTTATTCTTCACAGATATTCCAAGACTCATTGTTCTTCTTTATGCTGAAGATAGTTCTGAATGGCATTGGCTGTATGTTTGGGGTCGTTGTTCTGCTGCAGAATACATTTTAAGGGGTTTTGCCACTAATATAAATGTACCAACAGATATTGCTGTTATATTACTTGCCACAAATACCACCATTTATCAAAACTGGCTTATTCTAAAGTCCTCAGCCTACTACTGCACCGTGTGGCAAATCTGTTTTGATAGTCAGTTGCTGTAGATTTGGGGTTGTTGTTCTGCTGCAAAATAAATTAAAATTGAAACTATTAACACTTCTATTTTTGAAAGCTCTCTTAGGACTGATTCACATCTGCGTTTAACTTTTTATCCGACCCAAGCCTCCACTTATGCTGGAAAGTGGGTGGTTCACTGCCAGAACCCATTATAGTCAATGGGGTCCAGTAGTGCAAGGTTGTGTCCGACTATGCCGGATCTGGTGAAATCTGGCAGGCTGCTCCTCTCCTGGATCAGTTAAACGCAGATGTGAATCAGCCCTTACTTTGCAGCATTTTTTTCCACACCTGCCTAAAAAAAATTCACAGTATAGTATACCTAGTAATATGTGATTAAGTGTGCTTGTATGGACAGATATTTTTTTTATTCCGATAGATAATGCCCATTTGTAGCAAAATATAAGACTGGCAAATATAAATGTTTTACTCTTGCGTAAAAAAAAGACCCTCTAATTTAGATTCAGTCCAATGTATATATATAATGTAACACAGCCAAGTACATGCAGATCAGTACTTAACATTCCTCTGATCATAGTATAGACATTTATTTTGAAAGTAAATTCCCAGATAGGATTATCCCATGCGCTGTATCTGATCATGCTATTTTAAGTCCATTTATTCAGTATCCTTGAAATCTTGTAAGTGTTCGCAGATGTTACAGGAAGTCACTTCAGGTTGACTGAAAGTATTCTTAGCTCTTCAAGAAGTAAGCAAACATAAAATTAGAAATGCATTGTAAATTTCTGTGTATAAACCAGTGGCATGCCTTGGTGCCTTTCTCTGCCCACCCCCCATACTTTAAAAAAAATTGTACCCCCTCACAGTAGTATTGCTCTCATTGTACAACCTTCACAGTAGTTTTGTACAGATGTGTGCCCCCTCACAGCAGTTATGCCCACATTGTGCCCTCTCACAGTAGTGATGCCCACATTGTGCCCCCTCACAGTTATTATGCCCTCTCTGTGCCCCTTTCACAGTAATAATCCCCATTGTGCCCCCGTCACAGTCATAATTTCCACTGTGTCCCCTTCATAGTAATAATCCCCATTGTGCACCTGTTATAGTAATAATGCCCACTGTGCCCCTTCACAGTAATAATGCCCACTGTGCCCCCTTCACAGTAATAATGCCCATTGTGCCCCTTCACAGTAATATTGCCCACTGTGCCCCTTCACGGTAATAATGCCTACTGTGCTAGTAATGCCCTCTGTGCCCCCTTCATAGTAGAAATCCCCATTGTGCCCCCTTCACAGTAATAATACCCATTGTGCCCCCTTCACAGTAATAATGCCTACTGTATCCCCTTTACAGTAATAATTCCCATTGTGCCTCCTTCACAGTAATAATTCCCATTGTGCCCCCTTCACGGTAATATTGCCCACTGTGATAGTAATGCCCTCTGTGCCCCCTCCATAGTAGAAATCCCCATTGTGCCCCCTTCACAGTAATCATGCCCACTGTGCCCCTTCACAGTAATCATGCCCACTGTGCCCCCTTCACAGTAATAATGCCCACTGTGCCCCTTCACAGTAATTATGCCCATTGTGCCTCCTTCACAGTAATAATGCCCATTGTGCCCCCTTCACAGTAATAATCCCCACTGTGTTAGTAATGCCATCTGTGCCCCCTCTATAGTAGAAATCACCATTGTGCCCCTTCACAGTAATAATGCCCATTGTGCCCCCTTCAGAGTAATAATGCCCACTGTGCCCCTTCACAGTAATCATGCCCACTGTGCCCCCTTCACAGTAATAATGCCCACTGTGCCCCTTCACAGTAATTATGCCCATTGTGCCTCCTTCACAGTAATAATGCCCATTGTGCCCCCTTCACAGTAATAATCCCCACTGTGTTAGTAATGCCATCTGTGCCCCCTCTATAGTAGAAATCACCATTGTGCCCCTTCACAGTAATAATGCCCATTGTGCCCCCTTCAGAGTAATAATGCCCACTGTGCTCCCTTCACAGTATAATGCCCATTGTGCCCCCTTCACAGTAATAATGCCCACTGTGCTAGTAATGCCCTCTGTGCCCCCTCCATAGTAGAAATCCCTATTGTGCCCCCTTGACAGTAATAATGCCCATTGTGCCTGTGACGGACTGAACCATCACTGGGGCTGCTGGAGAGGCCTGAGGGCTAGCCTCCTTCCTATGGACTATGGACCCAGAACAAATGGAGACACCGCCCCTCAGTCTCTTGGGGTAACAAAGAACTATTAACCCTGATTTATGTGTGGAGTATTATAGGCCATATCGTTCCTATTGCCCAATAAATGTGCTGGGGTGAACCCAGCAACGCAAAAAGGGTTAACTCTGCACTGAGGCTCCCAAGGAATGTGTTAGTTCATTTGTCCCTTTGTTCTATTGTGTTAGTGATGGGATTAAGTAGCCGACTCCAGTGTAGAGGAGTAGATCACCCTCTGATACACTCAGGAGATAATCCCATCACATGTGTCTCCTCTCTCCCTATTGTTCAATTAAGACACTGGGGAGGGGGTTCACCCACACGAAGCTGGAGCCCGGCTTTGGGTCCAGGGTGGGTGTATTACGGCGAAACCCCAAACCAAGCTGTGGCGGTTCTTGGGGTTTGCTGTGGTTATGGTGTCAAGTGCGGTGCTGATGGTCCTTATAGAGCACTAGAAGCATCGCTCGACGGAGGCACCCAGTCGGGGTGGCAGGAAATCCATCACAGTGCCCCCTTCACAGTAATAATGCCCATTGTGCCCCCTTCACAATAATAATGCCCACTGTGCATCCTTCACAGTAATAATGCCCACTGTGCCCCCTTCATTGTAGTAATGCCCTCTGGCTATGTGCCCCATCCATAGTAGAAATGCCCATTGTGCCCCTTCACATTAGTAATGCCCTCTGTGCCCCCTCCATAGTAGTAATTCCCTCTGTGCCAATTCATTGTAGTAATGCCCTCTGGCTCTGTGCCCCCTCCATAGTAGAAATGCCCATTGTGCCCCCTTCACATTAGTAATTCCCTCTGTGCCCCCTCCATAGTAGTAATGCCCTCTGCACCCCCAGCTGTTTGAAGAGAGGGCAGCTCTTTCTCTGTTCTGTTTACCTGCTCGCCATAGCATTTGCAGTGATGAGCAGGTAAACAGAGCAGAGAAGGCAGCTCTCATACAAAAAAATAAAATAAAGCAGACAACTCCTTTAAAGACATACTTGGAAAATATAAAATACAGCGCTACAGAACATACAGGGTCATAGAGCGCCACATACCTCTTACATCCAGTGACTTCTTCTCTGATGTAGATATTCTCTTCTTCTCCTGTTAGACCACACCCCCATGGTGACTTCTTTCAGCCGTACCTCGTCTCTGCAGAGTTTAACAAACAGACATCTTACTTTCCTACTTTTCCATAATCCTCCCACCTTCTCAACACCTCATCATGCCACGCCCAATACTGTGTCCACTGTGCTCCCCAATACTTTCCTGCAGAAACAGCCCCCCTGAAAATACTGGTACCACACAGAGTGCATCAGTACAAAAACACATCTTTATGTTGTGCGCTAGTAATAAAAAAACACCTTCCTTTCAGATCAGACCCCCATTCAAAACCCTAAATGAGATCCCCCAATCTCAGACCAAACCCCCTTTAGACCTCTTTGTCAGACCCCATATAAGACCCCAGTTTTAAACCTCAGATCAGACCCCTATTAGACCTCCATGTAAGACGCCGACCTAATATCAGACCTCACATAAGACCCACATTAGACCTCCAGACCCACATATCAGACCTCAGACCAGACCCCCATTAGATCTCTAGACCCCCATATCTGACCCCCATTAGACCTCCAAACCCCCCAGTCAGACCTCCAGATCCCCAATCGGACCCCCATTAGACCTCTAGACCCCCCACAGTCAGACCTCCAGGCCCCCGATCAGACCCCCAGTCAGACCTCCAGACCCCCAGTCAGACCACCATTAGACCTCTAGACCCCCAGTCAGACCTCCAGACACCCAATCAGACCCCAATTAGACCTCCAGACCCCCAACCAGACCTCCAGACCCCCCAGTCAGACCTCCAGGCCCCCATTAGACCACTCCAGACACCCCAGTCAGAACTCCAGACCCCCCAGTCAGACCTCCTGAACCCCATAGACTGCTCCAGACCCCCATTAGACCTCTCCAGATCCCCCATTAAACCTCCATATCAGACCTCAGATCAGACTGTCAAATAATAAAGTCACTTGCTTCTCCTGTCACCACTCTCCCTGTCCTGGCTGTCTCCTCTTCTCAGGCCCCGCGTTGCAATCATCTGACCTCCTGCAGAGTCAGGTCAGAGTGCGCTCTGTACGTCCTGATGCTGCAGGCAGCCAGGACACAGCAGCATGGGCCCTGAGAAGAGCGAGGAGGAGGAGGGTTAAGTACTGTACAGAGCTCACACCGCTTCCCTCCTCCTGCAGACTAGTGAGCGCTTCCATTATGGAAGCGCTCACTAGTATTCCCTTAATAAGATGCACTGCATCTTATAAAGTGAAAATCAATAAGCGCTTCCATCTGTACTGATAGCACTAAACGCATGTATATATAAACATGAAAGAAAGAGTACCTACCTGCCTGTGGTGTGTCTTGGAGGGCCGGATGGATGGTTTGGACAAGGTCGGAGCCTTATGTAGTCCTTTTCGTGGCTTTTTGTTGCCTCATGTATTCTTTGGGGCTCTAGTGGAGGGGTCGTTGAATCGGCCGGACATGTTCCTGTTTTATCTGTAAAGAATAAATCAAGGCAACTGGACTTACTGTAGATTTCTTGAAAACGTTTCACTCGTTCTTCCAACAAGCTTTCTCAATTCTGAGTGACTGTACAAGAATTCTCTGGGAATAAATATGTAACTGAATCAACATCTGGTAATTATACCCAGCATGGGGTCAGAGGTGTTGATCCCATTATCCTAATTGGAGTCAGTAGGTGATAATGATCTCCCAGAAAAAGGTGCCAAGACAGCATTGTTTGTGGCAGACAATAGATGTCTAACCCCCCCCCCCCCCCCCGCCTCTATTCAAGCTTGGCTTCTCCATTTTTACTTAGATGGCCTCCTTCACACCTCGTTTGTACCAATCGGCCTCCTTATCCAAAACACGTACTTGACTGTCTTCAAAGGTGTGACCTGTTTCTTTTAGATGTAAGTACACGGCTGAATCTTGACCAGAGGTTTTGGCTCTTCTATGCTGAGCCATACGCTGATGTAGTTGTTGTTTTGTTTCGCCGATATACAGTTCTGAGCATTCCTCATTGCACAGGACTGCGTACACAATGTTGTCCATCTTGTGTTTAGGTGTTGGGTCTTTTGGATGAACCAGTTGTTGCCTCGGTGTGTTGCTGGGTTTAAAGCAGACAGGGATGTGATGTTTATAAAAAAAATCCTTTTTTGGTGTTCTTTTGGTGATTTGCAGTTAGAATTATGGCCAAAAAGTTCAACCTTGGTTTCATCAGACCATAACATTTTCCCACATGCTTTTGGGAGACTTCAGATGTGTTTTTGCAAAATGTAGCCTGGCTTGGATGTTTTTCTTTGTAAGAATAGGCTTTCGTCTTGCCACTCTACCCCATGTAATTCTGAACACAGCTACAGATTATTATATATTTTTTTTATTAAACTCATTATTAATAAAAAAATTTAATAGAGCAAGTCCGCACCACTGTAAGTTTTAAAGAAAGTCTATAGAATATTAGTAGATTTAAGTAAGAATAAAGGACAACGTATATTAAATAATGGAATAAAAGTGACGTTTTAAAAGAAAAAAACAGTACTTGATCCAAGAACGTAAATAGGTCCTTAGTGACCATCAGTCAGTAATTTAAAGTACAGTTTATAGGTCACATTAAAGGTGGAAAAAGTTCAGAGTTTATTTACATCACAGAAACCTCACATTTTAACAGGGGTGTGTAGACTTTTTATATCCACTGTATGCACTGTATTACTCTTTTCTTTCCACAAGATGGCACCAAATCAGATGTGTGAGCCTCATGTGTATTTCTTTGTCTTAAGGTCACTGGGGGAGGGGGGTTAGGTTGCCATTTTTTGAATGTGCCAATTAAACTCGGGGATAAAGTTGGTAAACTACTCTCATTTTGTCAAAGAGCCAATAGTCTTTTCTTAAGGAACACACCTTTTGTGGTGTCATGTCAGCTATTTAAGTGAATGTAACTTGAATAAAGTGCTCTGACTCAGGGGGATGAGAAGATCTTTAAATGAAACCAACTTTTGTGTCTAGCCTCATTATGAAAGCAGAATGGCATAATCATACTTATACTTCTAATTGATGTGGCACCACACAAACACTGTTATAACATCAATGCCTCCTGTAGTTATATTCCTCCCTCCACCATACAGTCCCATGTAAATAACATCACACCATCTCTCCTGCCCCCTCCAAAATACAGTCCTATGTAAATAACATCACTCCCCTCCCTTCAGCCCCTCCAACATACAGTCCCATGTAAATAACACTATTTCCCTCCTTCTGCCATAGAGTCTCATGTAAATAACATCACACCATTTCTCCAGCCCCTTCCAAAATATAGTCCCATGTAAATAACATTACCTCCTCCCCTGCAGCCTTCAACATACAGTTCCATGTAAACATCACCCTCTCTCCATTCAGTCCCATGTAAATAACATCATATCCCCCACCAGCCACCTTCAACATACAGTCCCATGTTAATAACATCACTCCCTCGCTCATACCCCTGTAACATTCAGTCCCATGTAAATAACATCACTGTCTCGCTCATACCCCTGTAACATTCAGTCCCATGTAAATAACATCTCTCTCTGGAGGGGTGTGGCCAGCCGCAGACATGAACAGTCACGTCTGAGTGAGCTCCACTTCTGTACAGCTCTAAAAAGTTATTATCCTGAACAGTATTTGCCACCACTATTCCTCAGCCAAAAGAGAAAAGATCGGAGAGACCCAAGGACGAAGCATGTCTAAGAACAAAGCCCTTACCACTGCTGAAAAGGTTATGGCTTTCGCCAGAACGAGCGAACAAGATGGCTCCGACTCCATCTCTAAGTCCTCCTCGCTGGATGCCGAATGTGCAGCGGAGGAAGAACCCACACTGGCACAGGTTACCAACAAACTCCTGCACGCCATTACCACCTGCAGATCCACATTGTCGGGCAAGCTGGAAGAAGTTAAGTTGGACCTGGGGAGAGATAGAGTTAAGGAAGCAGAGACCCGGGTCTCCGAGTTGGAAGACCTTACTGCTTCTCTGCCCTCACAAATCACCAACCTGGAGGCAAGGTAAACTTCTGGAAGCGTCTGAGAAAAAACAACCTAAGAATAATCGGGTTACCCGAACGGGCCGAAGGATCAAACCCCAGCAAATTTGTATCCAAATGGTTGGCAGACACATTCCCGGGGGCTACATTTTCTTCAGCCTTCGCCATTGAATGTGCGCATCGGGTTCCCGCCAAATTGCCTCCTCCAGGCGCACCACCCAGGCCCCTACTTGCTAGGCTCCTTAACTCCAATGATTGGGACCTAGTACTGCAACTTGCCAGGAAGCAGCAGGAGATACATTTTGACAACACCATCGTCATGTTGTTCCCAGATTTTTCTGCTGAACTACAGAAAAGAAGGGCCACTTTTACTGGGGTTAAAAGACGCCTCAGAGAACTGAAATTTCCGTACTCCATGGTGTACCCCGCAAGGCTACGTGACGTCGATGGGGAACATACCAGGTTCTTTAACACTCCGATGGAGGCTAATACTTGGCTAGACGGCAGGAGAAGACAGAACAGACCCTGAGTTCTTCTCATACAATGATCGACTACGCCTGTTCGATATGCTGGGACTTTGAATCAGCACCGAAAGTCTGTTTGTGAGGCATCTCTATAGTATGCTTCTCTATAACCTTTAGTGTATTCAGTGGCGGTATGTTTGACCTCGCCTTTTAATTTTCTTTTTGTGCTGTTCTAAGCTCCCATGTATATTCAATTGCAGACCATTTAGCCCTGCTTTTATATGCTTTCCCACGTCCACTCATGTACTCAGCTTCAGGCTATTTAGTCTTGCTCCCCTATGTTATTTCATGACCATTTGTGTATTCAGCAGAGGCATTATAACCCTCATATTTTGTGCATCCAAGAAACCCATCTGATTCCTGACTTCTCTAGCAGGTTACAAAAATCATGGGTCCAGTGGGCGAGACATGCTTGTCACACCACGCATTACAGGGGTGTGTCCCTAATGGTACACAAGTCTGTCAGATGGGAGGTGGAGAGTTTGGTTGTGGTTGTGGAGGGACGGTATATTTTTGTCTCAGCCTTTATTAATTGTATGTTATTATAGGTGTTTATATCCCTCCGCCAGCTAATATTGCTATACTCAACCAAGCAACTGCGTTCGCTGCAGCACATCCACAAGCTTTGATTCTTTGTATGGGTGATTGTAATATGGTACTTAACGCCTCGCTGGATAGATTTACACCGGGGGCTCCGGCAGACCCCCTCTTCTGTCGCTCCCACTCCGCTGGCAAGCTTGGTGGGTGGGATGGGTGGATGTGTGGAGACACAGGCACCCGCAGGACCGCATCTACTCCTGCCATTACTCTTCCCACCAGACTCTCGTATTGACTATGTATTCAGCAACCCAACATTATATAATCATATCACCCAGGTCGAATATGGAGTTAGAGGTATTTCTGACCCCTCCCTTCTGTACTTAGTTGTCTCCGCAACTACATTGAGTCCCTATGCTAGTATGAGAATTCATCCCTTTTGGTAGACCTGGTTGACGCCGCATGACCGAATCCCTGACCAATTATCAGTGTTCCTGGCTTGCTAGGATCCCTCCGAGAACCCTCTTTTGCTATGGGAGACACTGAAGGCTAAGCACAGGGGTTGTCTAAGGTCTTCCATAGCATATGTTAAACGAGCTACTGCCCGCCAGGAGTCTGATATAGCGCGGGATTGCATCAGACTGGAGGCTGCATATATTGCTAACCTCTCTTACTCTAACAAACATACATGGCTTTTCCAAGAAAAGGCCCAGCGTAAACTTTTTTTCACTAAGCATTCTTATTTTGAACTGGGCAATCAGTCTAGTAAATTATTGGCACATCTAGTACACCAAAGCCAACGTTCCCCTGCAGTGTCAAAAATTTACAGTACCACAGGATCCACGTTGATCGAAACGGAAGCGATCGCTCATCGCTTTCATGAGTTCTATCAGGAACTTTACAGCTCTAACCTGCAGGTCCCCCTAGATGAAAAAGAGAAATACCTCTCTAAATTAACTTTACCTCAACTTTCCCCCCAAGATGGCATTCCACTAGAAGTGTATGCTAAATATATAGACTCCCTTATAGAACCCCTTAAACAGATGTATGTCAAGGCGCTCACCGAGGACTCCCAACCCTCGTCATTATATGACGCTACTATAATAGTTATCCTAAAACCGGACAAAAACCCGATGGAATGTGGGTTGTACAGACCAATCTCCCTGCTTAACCTTGATTATAAGATCTTAGCTAAAATACTTGCGAACAGACTGAACAAATGTATTTACAGTGTCATTCACCCTGATCAGTCTGGTTTTATGCCAGGGAAATCAACCTCGGAAAATATTAGAAGAGTCAAGGTTCTAGCACAAATAGGTATCAAACAATAGCAGCAGTGGGCCTTTGCGTCTCTTGACGCAGCCAAGGCTTTCAATTCGGTCGAATGGCCTTATCTCCTGAAAACTCTTGAAAGCTTTGGCTTTGGCCCAATCTTTATCAAGTGGATATCTAATCTGTATTAGAAACCTAGGTCTAATATCAATGTAAACGGTGCCCCCTCCTCTTACTTCACTCTTGGAAGGGGCACTAGACAAGGGTGCCCACTGTCACCCTTATTATTTGCGCTGGCCATTGAACCACTGGTGGTTAGTATACGACAAGATAGCGTATTCCGTGGCATTGTCCTGGGAGACAGAGAAGACAGATTGGGCCTATACGCAGACGATATGGTATTATTTATGTCTGATGTGGACGACTAATTAATGATTTTTGTAGTTACTCTGATTTATGTATAAACTGGTAGAAATCTTTCTTCTTTCCACTATACAATATACACGACAGAACCATTTTCTATGAGTTGCCCTTTGTTCAACATTTTAAATATTTAGGGATCACAATCATCAAAGACTCAGGGACTTTCCATTCCATGAACACACTTCCCTTACTGGCATATTACAGAGATAAGTTCAAACTTTGGGGATCTATCCCATTGCCAGCTGCGGGCCGCATAAACCTTATAAAGATGATAGTGCTACCCAAATGCCTATATACAGGGAGTGCAGAATTATTAGGCAAATGAGTATTTTGACCACATCATCCTCTTTATGCATGTTGTCTTACTCCAAGCTGTATAGGCTCGAAAGCCTACTACCAATTAAGCATATTAGGTGATGTGCATCTCTGTAATGAGAAGGGGTGTGGTCTAATGACATCAACACCCTATATCAGGTGTGCATAATTATTAGGCAACTTCCTTTCCTTTGGCAAAATGGGTCAAAAGAAGGACTTGACAGGCTCAGAAAAGTCAAAAATAGTGAGATATCTTGCAGAGGGATGCAGCACTCTTAAAATTGCAAAGCTTCTGAAGCGTGATCATCGAACAATCAAGCATTTCATTCAAAATAGTCAACAGGGTCGCAAGAAGCATGTGGAAAAACCAAGGCGCAAAATAACTGCCCATGAACTGAGAAAAGTCAAGCGTGCAGCTGCCAAGATGCCACTTGCCACCAGTTTGGCCATATTTCAAAGCTGCAACATCACTGGAGTGCCCAAAAGCACAAGGTGTGCAATACTCAGAGACATGGCCAAGGTAAGAAAGGCTGAAAGACGACCACCACTGAACAAGACACACAAGTTGAAACGTCAAGACTGGGCCAAGAAATATCTCAAGACTGATTTTTCTAAGGTTTTATGGACTGATGAAATGAGAGTGAGTCTTGATGGGCCAGATGGATGGGCCCGTGGCTGGATTGGTAAAGGGCAGAGAGCTCCAGTCCGACTCAGACGCCAGCAAGGTGGAGTACTGGTTTGGGCTGGTATCATCAAAGATGAGCTTGTGGGGCCTTTTCGGGTTGAGGATGGAGTCAAGCTCAACTCCCAGTCCTACTGCCAGTTTCTGGAAGACACCTTCTTCAAGCAGTGGTACAGGAAGAAGTCTGCATCCTTCAAGAAAAACATGATTTTCATGCAGGACAATGCTCCATCACACGCGTCCAAGTACTCCACAGCGTGGCTGGCAAGAAAGGGTATAAAAGAAGAAAATCTAATGACATGGCCTCCTTGTTCACCTGATCTGAACCCCATTGAGAACCTGTGGTCCATCATCAAATGTGAGATTTACAAGGAGGGAAAACAGTACACCTCTCTGAACAGTGTCTGGGAGGCTGTGGTTGCTGCTGCACGCAATGTTGATGGTGAACAGATCAAAACACTGACAGAATCCATGGATGGCAGGCTTTTGAGTGTCCTTGCAAAGAAAGGTGGCTATATTGGTCACTGATTTGTTTTTGTTTTGTTTTTGAATGTCAGAAATGTATATTTGTGAATGTTGAGATGTTATATTGGTTTCACTGGTGAAAATAAATAATTGAAATGGGTATATATTTGTTTTTTGTTAAGTTGCCTAATAATTATGCACAGTAATAGTCACCTGCACACACAGATATCCCCCTAAAATAGCTAAAACTAAAAACAAACTAAAAACTACTTCCAAAAATATTCAGCTTTGATATTAATGAGTTTTTTGGGTTCATTGAGAACATGGTTGTTGTTCAATAATAAAATTAATCCTCAAAAATACAACTTGCCTAATAATTCTGCACTCCCTGTATTCTGGAACACACCCCTTATACTCTCTCTAATAGCTTTTTTCAACAGTTCTCTATTCTCACCATTTATATGGGGATCTAGTAGACCTAAATTATCTTTACACACTTTAACCCGCCCTAGAACGAATGGGGGAATGTCATTACCTGACATGCACCCAGGGGCGGGCTGGGACGGGGGCAGGGAGGCAATTGCCCCCCAGAGCGCCCTAAAGCATGTTAAAAATGTCCGTCTTTAACAAACTATTTAATTTAATTTTTTTATTCCTCAGGGCCACACCGCCGATCACCACAGGCGGCGTGGCCCTGGTTCTAGTTGCCGGCGGCGGTGAGGGGGCAGTAGGAGATGAGCGCATCCATTCCATTGGCGCAATGACGTAATTATGATCTCGCCGCCTGAGCCAGGCAGCACACAGCAGGGACACAGGCCGGAAGAGGCCTGCATCGCATCACTGCTGATGGAGGTAAGTATTAGTGTTTGGTTTTTTTTTCTTTGCGGGGGGAGCTGGCACTATAGGGGCATCTGGCATTTCTTACAGCCCCATTTTTTTTGGGGTGGCACTCTTGGGGCATTTATTTCTTGCCCATTTTGGGGGGGCACTATGGGGGCATTTCTTACTGGCACATTATGGGGGGGCACCATGGGGGAGAGAAGAACTATGGGGGCATCTGTGGGCTCTAAAGGGCCTTTTTTTTATTGGCACACTATGGAGGGCTCTATAGGGGAGAGCGGCACTATGGGGCATCTGTTGGCACTATAGGGGCATTATTTGGGGGCACAATGGGGAAGTGGGGGCTCTAAAGGGGCCTTTTTTATTGGCACATTATGGGGGGGCACTATGGCATCTGGTGGCACTAAGGGGTCAATTTTTACTGGCACATTACAGGAGGCACTATAGGGGAGAGTGGCACTATGGGGCATTATTTGGGGGCACTATGGAGGGAGTGGAGCACTATTGGGGCATCTGTGGGCACTAAGAAGGGGCATTTTTTTACTGGCATATTATGGGGGACACTATGGGGCACTGTATGGGGTATTTTATACTGGCATACATTATGGGGACATTAGCTGAACTGCGGGCACTAAGCGGGGGTATTTCATGTACTGTCATATTATAGGGAGAATTATTACTACTAGGGGGTATTATGCAGAGCTTTACTACTACTGGGGGGCTATGAGGAACAGGATTACTAGTAGGGGCACTATAGGGGCATTATTACTACTAAGTGTGCTCTGGCAGAGAATTGTTACTTTGGGGGGCACCCTGGCATAGTATCAGCTTAGCACAATTATTTTTTGGGGAAATTATCTTTATACTATCAGTGTCTGGGCGCAGTTATTTTGTAGAGCACTGTGTGCCAATAATTGTTGAAGGGGGTACTATCTGTGTGGTAGTAGTAGTATTTCCAGGGGGACTGTTTCTGCAGTATAGTATTGGGGGTGGCAGAAAAGGGTGTTCAGAAGATGTGAAGATGATGGATATGTGGGAAACTAATGTCTGTTTGTCAATCTCTGCAAAGACGGGAGATGTGTAGAGACAGGCCTCAACAATAGAATTTCAGCTGTACAGTGTTTGTTGGGAGTGGTCTATTATATGTAGTAGGGGCTTTTAATAATGGGCGGGGCTAAAAAAAATTGCACGGCGCACTATTCGCGCAGCGTTTTTCCATTCCTACAGAGCTTTTAGAAATGGCCAGGCAAAAGAATCGGCGCATTTTTTTATATGAAGGGAGCTTTGAAAAATAGGTTGGCAAAAGAACTGGCGCAGTGCGCTACACATGCCACATTGGGGGGCAATAAATGCAATGTGTTCCTGTATAAAAGAAAATAAAAGTCTGCAAAATAAAAATGGGCCACTTAACTGGATTTGCGCCCCATGACTAAGTCTGCCAGTTCTCCCCTGCATGCACCTGTCCTACTTGGCAAGTCAACTGAGATATTTGAAGTCCTGGTTGCTCCCTAGGGTCCAGATGCCGAACTCGGAGGCCCACTTGGCATTCTATTTTAATATTTAATACTTATGGCCGCTGTTAGAAAAATCCCAATTATTTTCATGCCAACTACTACCCATTCACAGAGTAACTATCCAAGTATGGACGGCAGCGAAGAAAATACATGATTATATAGATAGAATAGAGGAGCTTCCCCTATGGGATAACCCCCTATTTTCTGATTTATTGTTATTCCATCATGCTCATTTTTGGGAAAACCACAACATTCGCCATATAGGAGAAATTTATCAAAACAAAGTAGTTATGTCCTTTACCTGTCTCCAAACTAAACTCTAACTACCTCACAATGCATTTTACCGCTACTTGCAGCTCAGACATGCTCTTAACACTCAATTCCCGGAAGTGCCCTCTATATCTAAATTCTAACTATTGTCTAGGGCTCACTAGACAATACACTATACACACAAGGATATATACAGTTGTCTGAGGTTACAAATACAGGTGGTATGGTACAAACAGGATTAAACAGACAAAAAGTGAGTTTACCAGGTATAGGAGTCCTTTTCTGTTGTGATGAGTTCTTAGCTGTGGTCACATGGGAAGAAGTGATGTCAGCTGGGTGCAGGTCCCTCTAAACACATGGCATGATGTGACTTCCTATCAGAAAAAGACATGCCCGATTGCTGGCACAAGCCTTTTAAACTGTAACTAGCCCCTCCCCTCCCAGCCCCTGGGAGGGATCCACCCCCCTCTGCTGGATTGGCAGCACATGAGCCACTAAACTAATTAAGGTTCATGGCTCCAGACCAGAATGTCGCAGGGAGATGGTTCTGGGACCAATGGATCCATCTAGGTTCCGGCTACCAGTAGAGTCCAAGCATGATACCGTTATTTGGTTTCTGTGGGGAGATATGTATATCCCCCCTCCCTGGCCTCCCACCACCTCACTAAGATGACGGGCCTGTTCATCGTGGCCACAGGGACACAAATATGCATCGGGTTTATGCCTGTGATGAACAGGCGATTTATAATTCCTTATGAACTGCCAGCTCCAAAATGTCTGATAATGGTGACTGAACTGGAAACTGGCCTAGACCCCCTACAGAGAGGTCTTTCCTGTTCAATTAGCTGGGTTCCTGGCTGGCTGAATGGAGCTAAGAAATTTTAAACAAAGGTGGCCTGCAAGAAGTTCTCTGCCAGATGGCTGGGCTTTGAAGCAGGGTCCTGCTGTGGAGTTCACTACCTCTGCTATCTTACAGCTGATGGCTGGTGTAGGAACATGGCTGATAGTAAATAGTAATCCATATTCCTCACAAAATTATTATAGGTGTGGTCTGATTTGACACAGAGTATTATCACATTAGGGTATAAACTGCATCCGCTGCTGTCCTGTTGAAAAAATAAGCTGCTTTTTTGTGTAGTATACCTCTTGATGAGAGATAGTTAACTGCTAGATCCATTCTAAGGTATTTTGCACAGTTGTCAGACTTTGAGAGGGGATGCATCTTTGGACTGAGAGAAGCAAGGTGGTCATTTTGATAAACTGCCCATCATCTAGATCGTTCTGACCCAGCTGGTTTTAGAAGCAGTGTTTAAGTAACGGTCCACACACACAGCGGATGGCCTAGACACATCACCAATAGAGAGGATCCTTTGATTCATCAACATGCATGAACAACTCCTACAGTTTCATTGATCACTATCCAGATACAGGTAGCACTTTCATGATGCATCCTTGTTTCTGCCCAGACCATTGCCAGGCACTTAGCAGAAAGAAATTTGGTGCCATCGCACCTATAATGTTTCCTGCCATTGACAGCCACCCACTGTTGTGTTGTTAATGAGAAACCTGCACAGGCTGAAACTGCGACACACTGCCCAACTGCCTCTTGTAGTGATATGAGGGACGCCAACAGCTCAGCTGTTGCCTCTTATGGCAGGGCTTTGAACTGGCATTTTGGAGCAGGATAATTCTTGCCCCCATACAGCAAGTGTTTCCCAGGAATATCTGCCAGATTGCAACACTTCCATAGCCTGCCTGGTCGCCATATTTATCATCAATCGAGCCTATGAGTGTGCAGAATCTACAGGCCCAGCTGCAACATCTGTAGGCAAATGTCTGACCTGTAAACCTCCATGCCCAACCGTATCTCATCTTGTATCCAGGCTAGAGGTGGCCCAGAAGGGTTCTAGAGCCTCCTTTTAATTTTTCCCAAAGAAAATATCCATTTTTTCTAATACTGTAATCACTTACATATAGCATCATTATATTCACACATAGAAAGTTTCATTTGATTCCAACAACTCTTGCTTGGTGTTATTTTTGTCAATAAGTGTATTTTGTATATAGCTTTTCACCTCTTCAAGTCAGTTTTTGGTAAAGACTATTTTACTGTTATTTGGCTTGGCTCATATGTACTAAAGCTTTCCAAGCCTGTCAAATTGCATAAGGACTGTGCCACAGCTGTTTGTATGCCCAACCATACATTCTCAAATGGATAGATGACTGAACTGGATGGTATAACATTGTTGTTTTAACCTATTCCTGTGTAGCCTTGGCTTTGGAGTCACAGTCCTGCTACAAAATAAATCCCTCCAGTTTCCGTTTTCTGCAGACCTCAATGAGTGTTACTCCAGAGTTACTTCAAGGTTACTCCACCCTTCATTATGAAGACTCTATAAGCCTTCCAAAGTCTAGTGTAAAGAATCTTTGTCATAGGTGGCTCAGGTGTGTGCGTCATGCACACACAATGGTCCCTCAAGATACAACGGCCTCAGGGTACAATATTTTCAACTTACAATGACCTTTCCTGGACCATCGTAAGATGAAACTTAAGTCGACATACAATGCCCCAGACTCAGATCCAACCAACCTATATGGCCATTTCTCTGGTAAAACCCCTGTATTGGCTGTGTAGTGGCTGCTCTGTACAGTACAGTGGTACTACATGTCCTGTACTGCCCTTTGTACCAGAATGAACTGCCCCTTTTGTATGTCAGGTGAGGGCGGCTCTATTTAATTTTTATGGTACCCTGTGCTATACAGGACCCTTAAGAAGCTCCTGTCCTCATCATAGACAGTGAATCACAGCTTCCAGCATCTATTCCTGACTGTCGTATGTGAGGACTTGCTTTATCTGTCTTAGTTATCTGCTTATTTCTTTTAAGTATTCATTTTCTTTTGAGATGGCAATTTGAAATCAATTACTAGTGTTCCATAGACTTATAGACTCAAGTTACAATGGTTTCAAAATGCAATAGTTGTCCTGGAAGCCAATTAATATTGTAAAAAGGTACAGGGACCACTGTACCTTCTAACTTTGAGACATGAGCTTACAGGAGGCTATGGCTTGCAGCTGCACAGTTTTTTGGGTCTTAGAAACTGACCCTTTTCACAATCCAAACACAATGAGACCAGAAGTAGAATGGTGGACCAATCAACGTTAGGGGGTTTCCTTTTATTCCCAAACCCTCAAGGAGTTTCCAGGAGATTTGGCAAGTAAGTTCTTGCACTATTATTAATTTTAGAGAGCAACCTACTCTAGATTTTACAGCTATATCATATTCTTTGCTACATGATGCTATATCATGGGTTGTATCAAAAGGGGCATAGACAGGGCCAGCTCTATCATAAGGCAGCCCAAGCGGCTGCTTGAGGGCGCGGCAAACTTGCTAACTTAAATTTACCTCGCTGAGCCTGTGTGCCGAGCAGCCCGGCCCCCGCCCTCACTCACTGAGCGGCATGCAGCTGACAGGCTGAGGCAGCAGCAACACACACTCTGAGCTACGAGAGCCAGGTGTATTTAAATCTCATTTAGCATGCCTTTAAGAAAATTTTCTCCTGGGATTTGAACTTGCGAGCTTTCACATCAGAGGCAAGGCATTTACCCACACAGCTATGAGAGCTGTTTAGCCAGTTACTTAAAATGTAATATATAATATAAAAATATATATATAAGACTTCTACTGTAGATACCTTTGATACCTAGTGTACATATGCATGACAGCTGCCCCAGCACACTGTCTATGGATGTAACAGAGCTGGGTGTGTTGGGGCAACTGTCATGTGTATGGTTGTATACTAGGTATCAAAGTTATCTACAGTAGAAGTCATAGTTCTTTAAGGTCCTATGACATGCGCAGATGAAACATAGGCATGCCGAACTCCATGCGGATCTCTCTCCACGTTCTCTTCAGGACCTTCCTGTATTGGATTGTTTTTAACAGGTACACCTGCACATATATTATAATTAAGTCATGGTCAGATGTATGTAGTTACTAATTATGATGACCAGGCATGGATTTCTCACGCATTCAGTATTTTTTTTATATATTTTCTTTTTTGTGATATGTATATGGAATATATAGACACTATAGGTGATGTATAATATACACTCACCTAAAGAATTATTAGGAACACCATACTAATATGGTGTTGGACCCCCTTTTGCCTTCAGAACTGCCTTAATTCTACGTGGCATTGATACACCAAGGTGCTGATAGCATTCTTTAGAAATGTTGGCCCATATTGATAGGATAGCATCTTGCAGTTAATGGAGATTTGAGGGATGCACATCCAAGGCACGAAGCTTCCGTTCCACCACATCCCAAAGATGCTCTATCGGGTTGAGATCTGGTGACTATGGGGGCCATTTTAGTACAGTGAACTCATTGTCATGTTAAAGAAACCAATTTAAAATGATTTGAGCTTTGTGACATGGTGCATTATCCTGCTGGAAGTAGCCATCAGAGGATGGGTACATGGTGGTCATGAAGGGATGGACATGGTCAGAAACAATGCTCAAGTAGCCTGTGGCATTTAAATGATGGCCAATTGGCACTAAGGGGCCTAAAGTGTGCCCAGAAAACATCCCCCACACCATTACACCACCACCACCAGCCTGCACACTGGTAACAAGGATAGATGTTCTCATTCTGTTTATGCCAAATTCTGACTCTACCATTTGAATGTCTCAACAGAAATCGAGACTCATCAGACCAGGCAACATTTTTCCAGTCTTCAACAGTCCAATTTTGGTGAGCTTGTGCAAATTGTAGCCTCTTTTTCCTATTTGTAGTGGAGATGAGTGGTACTCGGTGGGGTCTTCTGCTGTTGTAGCCCACCTTTCTTTCCCATTCTGACATTCAGTTAGGAGTTCAGGAGATTGTCTTGACCAGGACCACAACCCTACATGCATTGAAGCAACTGCCATGTGATTGGTTGACTAGATAATCGCATTAATGAGAAATATAACAGGTGTTCCTAATAATTCTTTAGCTGAGTGTAGATTTAGAATATATATACATTTGTTCTTCAATGTATTTTCATGCTGTTACTTGTATACTCTATTAATTAAGATTAATTGAAACTTGATTAATAATGTGAAGTTGTATAAATATGCACTTAGCACTAGTATGTTTGTCACTGCTTGAGAAAGATCCCAAAGAGGTGGATCGAAACGTCGCTGTCTGGTGAATAAAAGTCATCTTTATTTTACACCTTGCATGTGCCGTGGATTTCTTTCTATTGGATGTCTTGAAGGGGGACTGCCTTCACAGCCGCTGGCACTCCGTCTGCACTTTTTTTCACAGTGCGGCTCCTATTTTGCTTTTCTTCTATATTTGGATCAGGGGAGCAACGCACGCTGAACACTTATGAATATGACTACAGGTACCATTTTTCCCACTGGGGACCTATCTGCACCAGGCGTTTTTTCATACTCCCAAGAACAAGCCAGCAACATCCTGAATGCCTATAGAGGGGATGCCGATTTCTTGTCTACACCAAATGTTTCAGATACAAAAAGGGACTATGAACGAATCTCTAAGAAAATGGTGAGTCTTGAATTACATCTCATCACATTGAGTGAATACTTTAAATCCAATAGAGTACCTAGAGGATTAAGGACTCATTCGCAACCTACTATGTATATGCATGACAGTGAATTTAGAGTTAAATATGAATCAATTGCCAACAAGTTTTCATTGGATCTCATTCTATTGAATATAGAATTTCTCCAGAAAGATCTGAGAGAGACAACAGAAAAAAGAGATGCCTTACAAGTCACCTTATCCACCCTACTATCTACTGAGGAATATGTCTAAATTACAACCCTTTTTGGATAAACTAAAAGGGGAAATACAAGATACTAAGCAGAGTAAATGGCAGCGAGATGCTGCGGATTATAATACAGGAACTGTATATAATTGGTCTACGAATTATCAGCCACCTTCTCTGACTCAGTATCCGAGATCAGGTAAAAAGGTCCCTACTAAGGACTCTAGTTCTTCTCAATATAACAATGCTACGCCAGAGTCTTTTTTAGATCATACAACGAATCAAGCAACAAGAAGCCAACACGACGTGGAGGCAGAAAACGCTACCAATACCGTCAACATAAGAACCAGGAGCAAAAGACCACCTGTGAAAAAACGGAATTGACTCAATCTAATATTGTGGTAAATATCTCCTCACATGTATTATCTGATGTGCAATTGAAAGTGTTCGGCAAGGGATTGAGCTTCTGTCCTAATAGCAATACCGATTGGTTACAATTGGAAGCGGATTTATACCAATTTTTCCGCAGGCTAAAACTCAAAACCTGGTTCAACTCACACCCATGCAAGAGTAACATATGCACTAGAATTACTGAAATGAGATTATGTGATTTTGACCTGTTTAACAAAAGTGACTTTGTACCACCAGTATCTTCTCCTGCTGTTGATTTATTTATTGATGCAGTAATGAAGGATGTAAATACTTTAAAAACCAATAGCAACAAGAGATTTAGACATCCTAACATGACCAAATCTGAATGGCATGCTATTGATGAGTTAGTCCATGACCACAGTCTCAACATTAAACCCGCTGACAAGGGTGGAGCGATTGTGGTCATGGACTCCCATCAGTACATAGCGGAAGCACATAGACAACTTGATGATCATGATGTGTACCAGAGGTTAAATACTGATCCCAGGTGGGATATAGAGGGAAGGATCCAGGGTGTGTTACATGAGGCCCTGCACGCAGACCTCATTGATGACAAACTCAAGGATTTTCTCTGTTACACACCCTATGACCCCTTTCCTGTATCTACTTCCTAAGATACATAAGAATTAAAAAAAAAAAACCAGGAAGACCTATTGTCTCAGGGAGGGGCTCCCTTTTATGCAATGTATCTATTTTCTTGGATAAGGTACTGAGACAGTATGCTTTGGCTGCTCAGTCCTATATCCAAGACACTTCAGATTTTCTTAACAAATTAACCAATGTTTCTGTACTGGTTGGTGCCATTTTGGCTTCCCTGGATATAACTATCTTATACACTTCAATCAGACATGATTTTGGCTTGGAGGTGGTGACTAAAGCCTTGGCTAGCTTTGCGTACTCATCGGGGTGTCAGGATTTTATTTTGCAGTTACTACATTTGGTTCTGACATGTAATTATTTTCTTTTTGGTGATTATTTTTACCTACAGAGGAAGGGGACCGCCATGGGGTCCAATGTGGCGCCGACCTATGCTAACATGGCGGTCTCCTTCCTCAAAGATACATACATCTATGTATCGGCCCACTTCCGCAATGTCCTGAGGTGTTGGCGATACATAGATGATATTTTTTTGATTTGGACAGGACCTGAGGACCAACTTCTTGAATTTTTTCATTTTCTCAACACTATAGATGTGGACATCAAATTTACTCTAGAATACTCGAGTACGTAGATACATTTCCTTGATACATTGATTACATTGACAGGACATTCACTCTCTACGACGGTGTACCGTAAACCAACGGATCGAAACACCCTGTTGAGTTTCAACAGTGCACACCCCAGAGCCATGGTCAAGTCATTACCACTAAGTCAATTTTTACATGCTAAACGTATTGTAAGTGATGATAAGGAGCTTACGGGCACACTTGAACATATGTCACAGAGTTTAAAGGACAGAGGTTTTCCATCACCACTACTAGAAGAACATCTAGAAACCATACAACATAGGTCTCTTACGGAGTTACTGAATAAAAGAAAAGTGATTAGAAAAAACAGAAATAGAATCCCATTAGTTACCATCTATTCTGAGGATAGCAAGCACGTTCAACAGATTGTTGCACGTCATTGGTCGATTCTGAGAAGTGGGCATGAGATTGAGGAGTTCAAACTCCCTCGCCTTATGTCATACAAACGACCTAGAAACCTGAAGGACAAACTGATACATACAGATATTGGTCCACAACGTACAGGTGGCCAAACATTTTTACGCTGTCCCAAGCTGGGTAGTTTCCCTTGCTTGAACTGTGTTAATTGTCGATACATGCAAAAAGGGAGCTTCTTCCTACATCCTGTGACACAAAAGAAATATGTGATTAAACATTTTTTGACATGTGACTCGGCATTTGGTCAAATTATGGTGCCCGTGTCAATTACTGTATGTTGGTGAGACATCGTTGGACTTTAAATCCAGAATTAATCAACACAGATATACTATTTGTAAGAAACGGATGGATCTCCCTGTCCCCAAACACTTTGTTGAACTCGGGCACCATGAACGTGACTTGAAGTTTATGTTAATAGATCATATTCCCACTCCTAGACGTGGTGGAAATCGACAGCTTCTGTTGAAAAAATGTGAGATCCAATGGATCTTTAAACTTAACACATTGAAACCTGTTGGACTCAATGTAGACTATAGACCTTGGATATTATCCTGATGGGCTGTTTGGATGTTGTTGGCATTACTGTTCTTGGGTACATGTACTAGTGCCTTCTGTTTAAATATAGTGGTTGTTGCACAAGTAATTATATTGCTTGTTTTTTATTCTTTTGCAGTTAACCAATCAGGATCGGTCCGTAATGTAAAAAGGGAACGTGGGAAAGTGATCAAGCATGTGGAGTAGGCGGTGAAATGTTAATATAATACAATAATTGACCTTTTATTAGAATATGACTATACGGTGACTCCATCACTGGCTATCTGAACATATATTCGTATTAATTCATTACTATTTCTGATCATTATAGAATTTGTATGAGTGATGTTTTGGCTTGTTGCCTGACATCACTCGGTATGCCTGGACCTGGCACCCGTTACAGGTGCCCTGCTTTCCTTTGGTCTATGTGCTGGCCCTGGGCTGATATCGCAAACACGACAGTTTTTACTGGTGGGTTTGGTGATAGTGTGTGGTGTCCGACCGTATAGGTGATTGACTGGGATTGGTGTATTAACTATATCACATTTGGATAGGGTCTTTCTCCCCGTAATCTAGTGGACGTAGCTATTATCTGATCATGTTGACCCCCAGGGATGGTGGTTCGCTGACAGTGATGGCATTCTGATCTGTGGACATGTGGTACATACACAGGATCCACAGACATGACTCCTCGTAAGACTAGGGGTAGCTGCCATCTATAGAGGGACGAATTGTATATTGCCTTGTATATTTGCCAATACGTTGAATGGTTCTGTGCATTGAGTGGAGCTAACATATAATGTCCCCAATGTGGCAGTTTTAGTTGATACTTTAGATACTTGAGACTAGTACACCTGTACTTTTCACCTCTCCCATGTCAGGTGCCATAACCTAGGTGCACCCTACTTTGCTATCCCTACAATGTGATGCGATCTTTGTCCTGTGCTCAGTTATGTGCGCTGGAGTAAGCCGGCCCCTTTGTACGGGCGCCTGTTCCTATGGAGAAGCTTGCGCTCCACTTGACTTGTGGAACGCAGTCTACATTGGATCCGATATCGTTATGACGCATATTGATGTTTTGCGCTCCACCTTGGAACGCATGATGCCTGAATGCCAAGGGGTAGAGAGAAATAATACGGCAATAGCGATCATGTGATCGGAACTCTGATTACATGACGCAATAGTTCTTTACGGTCCTATGACATGCGCAGATGAAACATAGGCACGCCGAACTCCATGCGGATCTCTCTCCATGTTCTCTTCAGGACCTTCCTGTATTGGATTGTTTTTAACAGGTACACCTGCACATATATTATAATTAAGTCATGGTCAGATGTATGTAGTTACTAATTATGATGACCAGGCATGGATTTCTCACGTATTCAGTATTTTTTTTATATATTTTCTTTTTTGTGATATGTATATGGAATATATAAACACTATAGGTGATGTATAATATAGATTTAGAATATATATACATTTGTTCTTCGATGTATTTTCATGCTGTTACTTGTATACTCTATTAATTAAGATGAATTGAAACTTGATTGATTAATAATGTGAAGTTGTATAAATATGCACTCAGCACTAGTATGTTTGTCACTGCTTGAGCTATACAGCTCTCATAGCTGGGTGGGTACGTGCTTTGCCTTTGATACAGAGGGTCATGGGTTCGAATTCCATCATAAACTTGTCTGAAAGACAGGCTAAATAAGGACACCAGCAACAAATTTTCAACACTAGAGGCTGGTGGGAACACAGGAACACAGGAAGAGGAAGAGGCCTGCATTGCATCGCTGACATGGAGGTAAGTATAAAAAAATTTTATTATTTTTTTTTAAATACCGGACTGTTACTTTACTGCCACTGGGGAGGGGGGCTATTGGCGCCATGAGAGGATGGCACTATGATATTGGCACATGGGGGGCAAGAAATGGACATGAATCATGAGGGTCAGAAATGTGAAATGATGGGGGGGGCAAGAAATGGATATGAATCACGAGGGGCAGAAATGTGAAATGATGAGGGGGGCAAGAAATGGACATGAATCATGAGGGGCAGAAATGTGAAATGATTGGGGGGGGGGCAAGAAATGGACATGAATAATGAGGGGCAGAAATGTGAAATGATGGGGGCAGGAAATGGATATGAATCATGAGGGGCAGAAATGTGAAATGATGGGGGAGCAAGAAATGGACATAAATCATGAGGGGCAGAAATGTCAAATGATGGGGGGGGGGGTAAGAAATGGACATGAATAATGAGGGGCAGAAATGTGAAATGATGGGGGGCGCCAAAATGTAGATTCGCTTGTGTTGACAAAAATCCTTGCACCGGCCCTGGGCATAGATGTACAGTTCTGGGCTCCTGTGAGCAAGGCAGACATAGCAGAGCTGGAGAAGGTTCAGAGGAGGGCAACTAAAGTAATAACTGGAATGGGTGGACTACAATACCCATAAAGATCTAATAACTATGTATAAATATATTAAGGATCAGCACAGTGACCTTTCCCATCATGTACTTATATCCAGGACTGTGACGAGGGGACATCCTCTATGTCTGGAGGAAAGAAGGTTTCTACACAAAAATAGATGAGGATTCTTTACGGTAAGAGCAGTGAGACTATGGAACTCTCTGCCTGAGGAGGTGGTTATAGTGAGTTTACTAAAAGAGTTCAAGAGGGGCCTGGATGTATTTCTGGAGTGTAATAATATTACAGGCTATAGCTACTTGAGAGGGGTTGTTGATCAAGGGAGTTATTCTGGTTGCCTGATTGGAGTCGGGAAGAATTTTTTTCCCCTAAAATGAGGAAAATTGGCTTTCACCTCACAGGTTTTTTTGCCTTCCTCTGGATCAACTGGCAGGATAACAGGCTGAACTGGACAGACAGATGCCCTTGTTTAGCCTTAAAAACTATGTTACTATGTTTCCAGTGCAATGACTGTATTAGGCTGTGCTCATCACAGTTAAAACTACCACTTCTTATTGCATATGTTCCCACTGACCCAACATATGCAATAAGAGTGTATGGTGTGACTGGAGCCTTAAATGGGTTTTCCAGCCTCCTGAAATTGATTAACTATCCTCAGGATAGTTCATCAATATCCAACTGCGTGGGGTCCAACACACAGCACCCCCACCTATCAGCTGTTCCCTGGAGCCTCCGGTGCCAGAACTAGCACTTTAAAATGAGCCAGAAGCAGAGCTGAAGTATAGTGATCATACCCGGTTATTGCATTTAAGTGAGAGTCTAGTGTCAGAGGCTGCACAGAACAATTAACTGCTGGGAGTCCCAGGTGTCAGACTCCCACGTATTAAATATTCGTGGCCCAGGAAAACCCCTATGACTGTACTCTAAATGGTATATTCTGACTTGAAAATCTTCATGTATCCATCCCCTGTCTAGTACTTTTCAGTAGGGTTGAGTTGGTCGGTTGAGCTACTGTCTTTATCATTTTGTTTGTTGACAAGAAACACTAATTTGCATTTGTGCCTTTTTATAAACATTTATTAAAACACATTAGAATCACAGAGATATGAATATAGACATTTGTTTTCAAGTTGACATTAAGGAATATTTTTCTGTCCAGGCTCCAAAATAGTGAATGCCATTGATGCCCCAGACAATAGAAATTCCAAGCAATTGGCAAGCAGCCAGATCCATTTAGCTTTGTATGCCTCCAGTGAAATCAAGTCTGGTTTATGGGAAAGCCGACTGTGTCCTTAGCATTTATTTGGGGAAATGTTCACATTTTCATAATGTAGAAGTGATCTGAGATTTTAGCAGACTGAATACTTCTTTACCTCCAAAATGTAATAAAGGAATTTCACGTTTCCTTTACTTTTGTCTTGCACTTCAACAAGACATTTGCTTTGGCAAGTCTGTAGACCATATAATTAAAATATGTCCTTCCCATTCCAGACAATATTTAAGTTGCTCCAAAAGACGACCATGAAAATTTACAATGAAAGCATATATTATTTCCCTGCAAGGGTGGAGGTTATTTCTCTACATCATAATGATATGTTATCCTTGCATTGAAATCTTACAATTGAACTGCTATACTGTATCTCTCCAATATCTGCACCTGCACAGATATCACTTGGATCTCAGTATAAAACTACTAAACTGCTGATGAATTTCATGATTACAGACAAATGTCCCAAATAATAATCTCTTTGGCATATTTACAGTATTCCCTAACATTGCAGGTGCAAGGAAAGCCATCCAAGTTTCACAATGCTAATGCGGGTGGGGAAGGGCAGATATATTGGTGTATGAGGACAGGTGTAAAAAATACTTCCTCTTGCTGATTTTATGTAGGCTCCTATACTTCAAGTTTGGCATGTCACCCAGAATAAGGGCTCATGCACACAAAAGTATATTTTTTTCTGTTTACGTTCCTTTTTTTTTATAAGTCCGTATGCGGAACCATTCACTTCACTTCAAGGTGGCTTGAAAAAAATGAAAATGACTCAGTGTGCTTTCCGTGTCCTTATGTCTGCATGTCCGTTCCGCAAAAAAGATAGAACATGTCCTATTCTTGTCCGTTTTGTGGTACAAACACAGGAATTTCTATGTTGGATCCACAAAAAAAACGAAAACAGATGGAACACGGATGTCATCCATGGCATCGCAGACTGCAAAATACATATGGTCGCGTGCATAAGCCCTAAGAAGATAAGATTTGCTGCCAGAAAACAATCAGACAACCAGTATTTGCTTCATAATTTGTCTTGGAAAGTGGCAACAGCATTGACATAATCACCACATGATATGGAAACCCAACACCAGACTAGCATAGGAATTGGAACACTTTAAAGGGAATCTGCCAGCTCCAACCCTTACCCCCCCCCCCCCCCCCCCCGAGTAAGCAGTATATAGTGTAAGTGACTTTGATTCCTATTATGTAATTTTTATCTTCATACTCACTTGCGTTCCAATGCTGTGCTACCACAAACCAGCAGTAAAATGCATTGAGAGGACTCTTTTTTGACTCCTCTCTATTAAGTGCGTGAGCACAGGAGTCCTCTCAATGCATTTTATTGTTGGTTTGTGGGAGCACATTGTCAATATTCAAGTAGGTATGAAGACAAAAATGACATAACCGTACTGAGCATCACTTACACTATTCACCACTTACTCCAGTGTGGGGAAGGGGGGTTGTAGAAGACAGATTCCCTTTAATCCTTTCAGGGCAAAGGCCTTCTGAACCTGAATCTTGACTGCAAATTCTAACCTTATGTAATGAGTATTGTAAAGGGGAACTTTTTTGTGTCCTCTACTTTACCTAAATATGTTTTTTTCTTTTTTTGGTAGTACAAGTGAGACTTTATTTTGGTTTTCACAATAACTATCTTTTCAATCTTTTCAATTTTTTTAAGGTTTTATATTGGGGGGGGATAGAAAATATGGGAAACAATGGCGATTTTATTTTGTCTATTTTTCTTTTTATAATTTAGTATAATTACTAGTGTTGATCGAGCACCGTAGTGCTCGGGGGCTCAGGCCGAACACATCAGGAGTATAATGGAAGTCAATGGGAGAACCTGAGCATTTAACCAGGTACCCCCTGCTCTGAAGAGGGGAGGGTGCCTGGTTAATAGGAAAATGTCAGAAATTGATGGATACACCACTGAAATGGTTCTGGAACAGCATGGGGAGGATGTCTGGATGCATCTTGTACTCGCAGGTCGCTGCTGGGAACGATGTTGTCCCAATAGTACACCATTTTTACAGACTGACAATAATACGCACAAAACTGAAGAAGTAAGTAGATTTTAGAGGAAAAATTTATAGGAAACATTCTTTCCTGTATATTTACTTGTATATAAAGTGCAAGTGCTGCCAAAAATTACAAGGAAGAGGCACTCCGATACAACCTGTATATCACATAAAGGAGGGCCTTATTCACATTGTGGTACAATTGTTCATGTAGTGGGACTCCCACACTCATAAAGCCTATGCACTAAGTGAAAGGGCTGCCAAAAATTACAAGGAACCAGCACTCTAATACACCCTTTGTTACACATAAAGGAGGGCATCATACACAGCCTTGAACAATTTTGATTGATGGCCTGCTGGTGACCCTCAAAAACATTTGGAGCAAGTGCCAGCTGATCTGACATTCTAAAACATTATGGGCGAGGGCCTGCTGCCACTTTGGTGACTCTAGATAACCTGGGGACGATCGCGATGATCCATTCGGATGTCTGCTCTATCAACTTTCAATGTTATTTTCAGCCCAAACCATGTAGACCATGGGTAACGGGGGAATTATGGTTCGATTCCGGAGAGGGATCCTGAGAAACAGCTAAGGCTACCACATCCAAGCAAGGCAGCATGCGCGCAAATTACCTATTTGGTATAATTAGGTGAGGGCATGCAGGTGAGCTGACCCTGTAAAAGATTTTAGGTGCGGGCCTGTAGGTGAACTGACCATGTAAAAGATTTTAGGTGAAGGCCTACTGGTGAGCTGACCCTCTAAAAGATTTTAGGTGCAGGCCTGCTGGTGAGCTGCCCTGTAAAAGATTTTAGGTGCGGGCCTGCTGGTGAGATTACCCTCTAAAATATTATATGCGAGGGCCTTCAGGTGAGCTGACCCTGTAAAACATTAAATGCTAGGGCATGCATGTGAGCTGACCCTCTAAAATATTTAATGTGAGGGCCTTCAGGTGAGATGACCATGTAAAAGATTTAAGGTGCGGGCCTGCAGGTGAGCTGACCCTCTAAAAAAATTAAATGCGAGGGCCTTCAGGTGAGCTGACCCTGTCAAACATTTGAGGTGCGGACCTGCTGGTGAGATGACCCTGTAAAAGATTTGAGGTGCGGGCCTGCTGGTGAGCTGACCCTGTAAAAGATTTGAGGTTAGGGCCTGCTGGTGAGCTGACCCTCTAAAAGATTTTATGTGCGGGCCTGCTGGTGAACTGACCCAGTAAAAGATTGTAGGTGAAGGCCTGCTGATGAGCTGACCCTCAAAAAAATTATATGCGAGGGCCTGAAGGTGAGCTGACCCTGTAAAAGATTGTAGGTGAGGGCCTGCTGGTGAGCTGACCCTCTAAAAAATTATATGCAAGGGCCTGCAGCTGAGCTGACCCTCTAAAAAATTACATGTGAGGGCCTGCAGCTGAGCTGACCCTCTAAAAAATTATATGTGAGGGCCTGCAGCTGAGTTGACCCTGTAAAACATTATATGCGAAGGGCATATATGTGAGGACATTATATTTGACTAATAAGCATGTTGATATGATGGAAGAGGAGGAGGAGAATGAGAAAAGGAAGATTCAACCATATACCCTTGTTTGTGGTGGAAGGGGTGCATGGGAATACAGTGTATTTAGTACATTATAAACAACACATTTAAAGTGCCTTTATGTTCAGCCGCTTTCCTCTGGTGGAGTCGAGAAGTCATGGTCAATCTAGGCCAACGATGTTGTCCGATTAGTACGCCACTTTTACAGACTGACAATAATACGCACAAAACCGAAGATGAAATCGATTTTAGAGGAAAAATTGTTAGGAAACATTCTTTCCTGTATATTTACTTTTATATAAAGTGCAAGTTCAACCAAACAGGGACGGTCGGTGGCATCCGTATTGCGCTGCTAGAGGTGAAAGCGTTTGCCAAGAATGTTTTCATTAATCAACAATGAAAGTCGGAGGTTCAAAGACGATCCGACAGGTGATCCGGCAGTGTTATTCCCATGACCCGCCAAACAGCTTCCGGGAAACCAAAGTCTTTGGGTTCCGGGGGGAGTATGGTTGCAAAGCTGAAACTTAAACTCATTGACGGAAGGGCACCACCAGTAGTAGAGCCTGCGGCTTAATTTGACTCAACGCGGCAAACCTCACCCGGCCCGGACACAGAAAGGATTGACAGATTGATAGCTCTTTCTCTATTCTGTGGGTGGTGGTGCATGGCCGTTCTGAGCTGGTGGAGCTATTTGTCTGGTTAATTCCAATAACCAACGATACTCCTCCGTGCTAATTAGTTACGTGACCCCCAGCAGTGAGGATTGTGTTGACCAGACTTTTATGGGAGAGTGCCTGCTGCTTAGCTGACCATTGAAAAAATTATGGTTGAGGGCCTGCAGGTGAGCTGACCATCGCAAACATTATGGGCAAGGGCCTGCTGCCACTTTGTTGACTCTAGATAACTTCTGCCTGATCGCACGTCCCCGTGACGTCGATGATCCATTTGGATGTCTGCCCTATCAACTTTCGATGTTCTTTTATTTGCCTAACATGGTGACTACAGGTAACGGGGAATCAGTGTTCGATTCCGGAGAGGGAGCCTGAGAAACGGCTACCACATCCAAGGAAGGAGTCCTGTTATTGGAATGAGTAATAAAAAATTACAGGGAATGTCACTGGTATTTAGGATGAGGAAACGTTATACAGGAGAGGTACCACAGGCAATGTCACTGTTCCCAGCTTCTACGCAAAAAGTACACTGTGTGTCGCAGATATGCGAGGGCCTGCAGGTGAGCTGACCATCGCAAACATTATGGGTGAGGACCTGCTGCCACTTTGTTGAATCTAGATAACTTCTGCCTGATCACAAGTCCCTGTGATATTGATGATCCATTTGGATGTCTGCCCTATCAACTTTCGATGTTCTTTGACCATGGGTAACGGGGAATCAGTGTTCGATTCCAGAGAGGGAGCCTGAGAAACGGCTACCACATCCAAGGAAGGCAAGCGGAGGGTGTGCAAATTACCCACTCCCGACTGTCAGAGGAGGACACCGTCTATTGAAAAATAAAATTTAATGTCACAGAAAATTTTTAGAAGCACCCCCCCATGCTTCTAAAAATTTGCGTGGCCTGAGCATGCAAGCGTGAGTTCCGAGCTCCCGGACCATGGGCCCAATTATCTACCTTAAACAGCCTGATTTCGGACCTCTTCGCATGGTGAGGTGATCCAGAAGCCGTAGGACCCAATTTCTAGCGGCGGAACCGCAAATATGGCGGTTCTTTTCGCAGAAGCAGTCCCCTGCTTCTCCCTCCAGCATTTCCAAGATGGCGCCGATGAAGGGGACGGGACCAGACGCGGCAGAACAGAAGCTCCTCCCACAGGTACGAGCACCAGAGTACCTGCTCCCTGGATCGACTGCCTCCCCAGGCTTGTGCTTTGGTGGGGGCACGGCTGCACCTGCATCGGCTCCGTTCTCATTTACTCCGGGCACATGGGCCACGCAACACCCGGCCCCCTCTCCAGCTGCAGCGGTTTCTGTGAGCGTGGAGACAGGGGTGAGATTGACCCAGAACTCTCCTAGCCTCTCGGCGCAACAAGCCCTGGTGCCCTCATCGCCTTCTTCCGCAACAGTTATGTTGGGGGGTAGCCCCCATCAGGCGCCTATCACTGCCGCAGAGGGCCCCCTGCCGCCGATTCTGCAGACTGACCCCTAGGCATCGCCCCCAGTGGCCCAGGGGAAGCCTCGCCACCCTCAGACATGGAGGGAGTAACTACTCCAGCAGAGGACACCGCTCTGGGGCTGCAGTTGCCCCCAGGATATTCCAGCCACCCCTGCCATTTTCTGTACTCAGATGGCTGCGTAGCCTTCAGATTCATCATCCTCAGCCTTATCTTCTCCTAGCAACCGCTCTAAGAGGCCCAAATTGAGGGCATCTGGTCGCTTAGAGTCGATGCTATTGAAGCTTGAATCTAAACAGGACAAAGCCATTGCGTCCATTAAAGCTGATATTGCCGCAATCTTCACTAAAGTGACCTCCCAGGAACATGTTACTAGCTCTCTGGACTTACGTCTAACACAGGTTGAGAGGAGCATGTCCTCCCAGCAAGCCCTAAGTAGACACCTATTGCTTCAACTTCAGAATAGAGGGCGCCGAAAAAATATTAACCTGCGGGGGATTCCAGAAGACATCCAACCTTCCGGATTGCGTAAAGCAGTGATGGCTATTTTTAACACTCTCCTCGACAGACCGGATGAGTTCGAGATTGAATTAGATAGGGATCACCGAGTCCTGGTACCCCGTCGAGTAGGTGCCTCCAACCTGCGGGATGTGCTCTGCCGCGTTCATTTCTTCAGAGAAAAAGAGGACCTGATACAGAGAGCCTGGAGACGAGGCCCAGTGCCTTTTGAAAATTCTCAAATCCAAGTTTTACCGGACGTGTCCAGGAGGAGCTTGTTGATGAGGCGCACCCTGAAGCCGATCCTCCAAATTATCACTGAGGCTGGGGCCTCGTACAGATGGGGACATCCTTTCCATTTGATTATTTACAGGAACGGAACCACGTTCGCTCTTCACACACTGGACCAGGCGGAGGACCTGTCCCGCTTTTTGGAGGTGTCTGTTCTGTCCCTGCCGAACTGGTTGGACGTCCCGATTCTAACATCCTTGGCTATGGCCTCGTCTAGTACCCAGGGACAGGGTGACAGTCAGGCACCGCCTCGTGGGGGACCAGCAAGGAAGCAGGAACGTTCTCCCTGGTCTGCTCCGGATTAGTGAACGGGTGGCGGGCCTTGAGGGCCCTCTTTGTCGCTGCTACCAATGGGCTCTCCTGGGGCCTCTGGGTGGGTTTGTCTTGCATCCGCTATCTTTCGTACTCCTATAGTGAGAGCATGTTGCGTTAGTTTTAGAATGTTTTTGATGCATCTGGTGGCCAAGTGGATTTTTGGGACCTGGGTCCAGGGTCGGGGACGCATCTCCTGATTGCTCTCCCTTTCTCCAACTAGGTCAGCGAGTCTTGGTTGACTTAATTCGAGTCACCCAAGAATCGCATAGTGGGGGTTTTCCCCACCTTTTCCTGTGGAGGGTTACTCCGCAGGTTTTGTTTTACCCTCATTGGAGTAGCCGGTTTGGGTCTGACTGCCAAGTCTTTTTTTGTCTGTCTTGTTTTTTACCCTCTCCCTCTTGTCTCTTCCGCTTGTTGGTTTGTGTCTCTCTTAATCTCTTTTCTTTACAGATCGAATCCATGTCATCTATAAAGTTCTCATCTATCAACGCCAATGGGTTAAACACCCCTGAGAAGCGCTCCTCCATCCTCCGGCTCCTATGGAGTAAAAAGGTACAATTAGCTTTTATTCAAGAGACCCACTTCCCTAGGGATGCTATGCCTTCGTTTAAATCCGCTAGATTTCCTGATACCTATCACAGCTGCTTTTCAGGGTCCAAGTCAAGGGGAGTGACCATACTCATAGCCAGGTCCGTTCCTTGGGAATTCCTAGATGCTTGTACTGACGACTATGGTCGTTTTCTGTTTCTTAAGGGACGGCTAGCTGGACAGTTGTACACCCTAGCAAATGTATACCTACCAAATACCAAACAACTCAAGGGTTTGACTGGGATTTTGTCTCACTTGGATGACTTTGCAGAGGGCACCTTGTTGGTTGGGGGAAATCTTAATGTGGCATTAGATCCTGTCATTGATGTATCTAGGGGGACCTCTCATCTTGCACAGTCATATCTCCGGGGCATCAAAAAAAACTTCTCCGCACCCATCAGTTAATAGACGTATGGCGGGTACTTAATCCGGAGGTCAAAGATGTTTTATTCGGCAGCGAGGGACACATACTCTAGAATAGACTACTTCTTACTGAGACATTCAGCGCTGTGTCTCTTGAACTCATCCGCAATAGACCTGCTGACCTTTTCAGACCATGCGATGCTCCATGTTTCCTTGAAGTCCCCTCTCCGCACTCCGAAATCATGGCAGTGGAGATCGAATGAGTCCTTACTGCAGGATTTAGAAGTAGCTCAGGGAGTTCACATGGCGATTTATCAGTCCTTTGAAATCAATCAATGATGATATGTCACTTATCACGGTGTGGGCAGCTCACAAATGTGTAATCCGTGGGCAATTCAACAAACATGGAGCAAAACGTAAAAAAGAAAGGGCGGCTGAAATCTCTCAGCTCCTAGAGGAAATTGTTAACCTTGAGCAGACCCATAAAAAATCCCATGCGACGGCTGCACGCACTTACCTCCTCCTGTCCAGAAGCAAACTCAAAGAGAAATTGGATGTACGTATGAAAACAATTTTAGCGAAGGGCCGTAGACATTTCTTTGAGTTTGGAAATAAAAGTGGTAAACTGTTAGCCAGATTACTCAGAGATCAAAGACCAAGGAATTATGTTCCTCGCATAGCCAATGCCCGTGGTTCCCTCCTGAATGACCCCACTGCTATCGCAGAAGCCTTTGCTCAATATTACCAATCTCTATACAACCTTCCACAACCCAGCGCCTCCAATGGGTCACTGTGCTTAGCAATGGATAAGTATCTTACGGACTCAGGTATGCCGAAGATTCCTGCAGATACCCTCCAAGATTTAGACAGGCCAATCTCAGTCGAGGAATTAGCGGAGGCACTTAAAACGATGCTACTACAAAAGATTTTTACCTCTTCTTCAGACCCCGCTAGCAGCAGCATTAAATATCCTCAGTATTGGACACTCACTCCCTGCAGATATATCTAAGCCCCCACCCTCTGCGGTAACGACCGTCCGATTTCCCTTCTAAACGTGGATCTCAAATTGTTCGCTAAAATTCTGGCCACATGTCTGGTCCCGCTGCTATCTGAACTCATACACAATGACCAGGTGGGTTTCGTTCCGTCGCAGGAGGCGAGAATTAACACCACCAAGGTACTTAATCTGATTCATCACGCTGGGACACAAGGATGCTGAAAAAGCTTTTGACAGGGTGGGATAGCCTTGGTTGTTCGCGGTGCTGTGCTATGTAGGCATTACTGGCCCTATGGTGACATGGATTCGAGCTCTATATGAGTCTCCGTCCGCGGCCACAAAGGTAAATGGTGTGCTCTCTTCGCCTTTCGCGATCTGGAATGGGACCCCCCAAGGATGCTCCCTCTCCCCATTTATCTTCGTGCTTACTCTGGAACCTCTCTTGAGGACTATATGACAGAACCCGAATATTTCGGGACTTCCGGTTGAGGGCAGGGAATTTAAGATTGCGGCATATGCGGATGATTTAATGTTCACACTCACTAACCCCAGGATTTCCTTCCTGAACCTGATGTCGGAATTCCGCACATTTCATGGTCTCTCTAACCTGAAGATCAACCTTAAGAAATCAGAGGCCTTGAATGTATCGTTACCGGCTGCTCTCTTGTCCAATATGGTCGCATCCTTCCCATTCAAGTAGGCAACCGGAGCAGTGAAATATCTGGGCACTTATATCCCCTCAGATCTGAAAGAGGTATACCATAGGAATTATATCCCTCTCCGGGATCGGATAAGAGAAGACCTTAAGAGTTGGTCGAAGGGACTGCACACGTGGTTTGGAAGATGTGCTATTTTTAAAAATGAAAATCCTTCCGCGTGTGTTGTACCTCTTTCAGACCCTTGCCATTAGACTCCCCGCTAGAGAGTAGCTTAGCTAGATCTCTTTTACACAGGGTTGGGCGTTCCGGACTTATGCAAATATTACTCTGCATCCCTGCTCCAAAGGATTATAGACTGGTGTCAACACGCCCAATAGAAACAGTGGGTCTCTATTGAACAAATGTACTCGAGCCCTCTCTTTGCCTCTCTCTACTCATCTGACAAATGGTCCCTCCATTACTCAATTCCATAAGGTTAAAGAAAATCCTCTAATCTCACCCTCTCTCTCCCCGAAGTTCCCAATTCTAGGAAACCCCAGTTTCCCGGCGAGTTGTCGGGGTGGACTGTTTTTGCAATGGTGCGCTAGTGGTAGGTCCCGTGGTCCCTTTTTTAGTAGCTCGGGCAGATGGCGTACATATGAAAAACTGCTGACATTGACGGATCCCTGCTCCCTGGGATTTTGGAGATCCAGACAGCTGACACATTTCCTATCCTCGATTCTGGCTCTCACAGGGTATGACAGATTACTTGAGAAGGCATGTGTGGGGTCGGGTACATATAGACATTCACTATCAGAGTGTTATCAGTCATTGGTGGCTCCACGACAGGACTATCTGCCCCCATATGTGACAAAATGGTCGCAGGACCTAGGAGTGGATGTCCCCCCTGACCACTGGCCTAAACTATTCTGCCTGCTCTACAAGTCATCCATTGCGAGTAGGTTTCAGGAAGCGGGCTATAAGATAATGTCAAGATGGTATTATGTCCCGGTCAGATTACGGAAAATGTTCCCATCTGCGTCCCCAATATGCTGGCGTTGTGAATCAGCCATGGGTTCGATGCTTCATATTTTTTGGGGTTGCCCCAGACTCAGTCCCTTCTGGCAGTCGATCCACGCAGCGCTGTCTTCAATTTTTCAGTTCTCAATCCCGAATACGCCTGTTTTTTTCCTATTATTTTTATCGGATTTACCAATGAGCGTGCTTTGGAAGTCTTGTCTGTGCTCTCTGGTGGTAGCGGCGAGGGCATGGATGCCTGCGAGGTGGAAGTCCTCTTCGCCTCCGACGACTGGCTGCTGGATTCAAAAGGTCGAGGAGATCCGGAGAATGGAGGAGCTCACTTCGCAGTTACGTTCTGAACATAAAGCCTTTCTGGATGCCTGGGCCCCGTGGTTCTCCTTCCAGGACTCCCAGGGTTTTCAGAGCTTACTGACATGAGAAACTAGACGATTCATTCTTAGTACTCTTATGTGTTCCCCCCCTTCCCCCTGTGCTCCTTGTTAGTCATGGTTATGTTGTTGTCTAAAGTCTTGCAGATGAGATCTGATATGTTTGCTTGTTTCTGTGCCTTCAACTTTTATGGGTGACATTATCCAGTCTCCATAGGTACCTGTCATTTGCACCTTTTCATTTGGGTACGGGTGTGAAAATATGTTCCTCCTAGTCACTCTCGTTAAGGGTACCGGATCTGCCTCTTTATCAGGGTTTTTCTTTTTATTTTCTGTGTTAGATACATGTTTAGTCGATATGTTGTGTTTTAAAGATACATATCACCCTTTGCTGTAAGTGCCATTACACTATGTACATTCAATCTATTATGTTGATCTTTTCACTGTAGTTTTGTGCTTTTGAAATATGAGATGTATACTGTTTATTTTACCGTTGCACTTTATGGTATTTGTATACATTTAAATAAAGAATAAAAAAAATTAAAATTAAAAAATATTTTAAAAAAGCACACACGTTACACAGCAGATGTGGGCCTGGTCAGGTCCCGGTCAGAAGCGGACACCATCTATGGAAAAACTTCACTGGATATCGGTGATATTTTAGGTATGCGCACACTTAAAACAGGAGATGTGGCATGGATAATTTAACTGCCAGCAGGGGACACTGTCAAAACTATTGGGTATAAAAAGAGTCCATAGTATAAGGCCTATGCAGATTTATGGACCTAAAGAACAACCATTTTGTCTTATTTTAAAAGGGCAGGGTGAGTTCAGGATTTTTGAACTCAGGATTACTAACCTAAGATTAACAATATGTACCAGAGTGTTTACCCAAGTCTGTTTTTGTGAGAAGGAGGTTTCACAAGGTCTAATGAAAAGTATTTACACAGATAAGACAATGGAGTAGAAATGTAGAAGTGTTAGTTTATCTCAGTGAATAGAAAGAAAATAATTTTATTATTCATTGTAAGGTTTATATTATTTCTCATGTGTATGGATTTTAGGTTCTAAATGATATGTCTTAATATTGCGTGGGTTTTAAATAATTATATATATCTAAGAAAAATGGCAGCACTGGCAAATGGTGAACAGTTGGGTGCACGCACTTAAGGGAATAGGCTTCTTACACAATGAACAGTCCAGAAAATGAATGACACTCCAGTAAATCATGAACAAATGACTCCTTTAATCACCCGTGTGGTACGATATGGTATATATATGTAAGTAGGATATGTGTAAGAAATAAGGGAATGTCTTCCAGAGTAAAGTGAAAGTTAATGATCTATTTCCCTGAAGATTTTATAAATGGAGAAATCTGGACACAGGTGATCATAAACAAACCCTGTCTTTTTACCAAACAATGACCACATGTGTTGTAGTGTATGTTTGGAATAAATTGGGTTTAGTCAGGGAGTTAGAAAGAGTCTAGATGTTTGACAAAGGATAAACGTCATTGTTTCTTTCCATTCTCTTCAAGGTCTGTATGAAACCTTAGTTAAAATGTATTCCTTCTTCAAATTAAAAGAATATATACAGGAACTAGCTATAATTGCATCGACTTTTGTATGGAGTACTAGTGCCATCTAGTGTTAGGGTAACATTAAGGTTTAGAGCGTATTATCCCTAGGGGAGGTCCTATTAGTTATAAAATGATGTTACTAGTTAATGATAAAATTTGACCAAGCCCTTTCTAAGATAGGATAAAAAGATGGTATGGGCTGACAGAGAGAAACTGATCATCAGAAAACCTTCATCAGACCTTCATCAGACCTTCATCTTCAGATCAGATTAGGAGGCAGATCATCAGGAAGCAGATCATCATCATCATCCTCATCATCTTCTTGAATCAGCTTGGGATGGTCATCTTGAAGAAGACATCTTAATCCATCAGATCCAGCCCTGACCACCTTTTCAGCCATTGGAGGCAGCCATCTTAGAACCATTGAAACTGATTTCTGCTAGCTGACATTTTTGATATAGTATAACCTTACCTATATTTTATAGGATAATTAATTAATATAAATATATCTATATATATTCAATTAACCATACTTTGTGTATAGTATCTGTTTTGGAATAAGATTGGGGTGTAACTGCAGTATCATCCTAAAACTTTTTCCAAATTAAGGGAGATTTATATATACTGTAGAAAACACGGTATCATCTCCAAGGAACTGAATTCAGTTCTAGACCGGTATGGTTGATTATGTATATATCTGTATAGATAAAAGATAAACCAGATTTGGGTTTAATCATTTGTCGGCTGAGAGAAATCAGGTATCAAATTGATTTAAAATATAATTGAGGGATATTATTATAATAAGGCATAATTGTGTATATATATATATATATATATATATATATACACACATACAGTACAGACCAAAAGTTTGGATACACCTTCTCATTCAAAGAGTTTTCTTTATTTTCATGACTATGAAAATTGTAGATTCACACTGAAGGCATCAAAACTATGAATTAACACATGTGGAATTATATACATAACAAAAAAAGTGTGAAACAACTGAAAATATGTCATATTCTAGGTTCTTCAAAGTAGCCACCTTTTTCTTTAATTACTGCTTTGCACACTCTTGGCATTCTCTTGATGAGCTTCAAGAGGTAGTCACCTGAAATGGTTTTCACTTCACAGGTGTGCCCTGTCAGGTTTAATAAGTGGGATTTCTTGCCTTATAAATGGGGTTGGGACCATCAGTTGTGTTGTGGAGAAGTCAGGTGGATACACAGCTGATAGTCCTACTGAATAGACTGTTAGAATTTGTATTATGGCAAGAAAAAAAGCAGCTAAGTAAAGAAAAACGAGTGGCCATCATTACTTTAAGAAATGAAGGTCAGTCAGTCCGAAAAATTGGGAAAACTTTGAAAGTGTCCCCAAGTGCAGTCACAAAAACCATCAAGCGCTACAAAGAAACTGGCTCACATGCGGACCGCCCCAGGAAAGGAAGACCAAGAGTCACCTCTGCTGCGGAGGATAAGTTCATCCGAGTCACCAGCCTCAGAAATCGCAGGTTAACAGCAGCTCAGATCAGAGACCAGGTCAATGCCACACAGAGTTCTAGCAGCAGACACATCTCTAGAACAACTGTTAAGAGGAGACTGTGTGAATCAGGCCTTCATGGTAGAATATCTGCTAGGAAACCACTGCTAAGGACAGGCAACAAGCAGAAGAAACTTGTTTGGGCTAAAGAACACAAGGAATGGACATTAGACCAGTGAAAATCTGTGCTTTGGTCTGATGACTTTGGTTCCAACCACCGTGTCTTTGTGCGACGCAGAAAAGGTGAACGGATGGACTCTACATGCCTGGTTCCCAATGTGAAGCATGGAGGAGGAGGTGTGATGGTGTGGAGTTGCTTTGCTGGTGACACTGTTGGGGATTTATTCAAAATTGAAGGCATACTGAACCAGCATGGCTACCACAGCATCTTGCAGCGGCATGCTATTCCATCCGGTTTGCGTTTAGTTGGACCATCATTTATTTTTCAAAAGGACAATGACCCCAAACACACCTCCAGGCTGTGTAAGGGCTATTTGACCATGAAGTAGAGTGATGGGGTGCTGCGCCAGATGACCTGGCCTCCACAGTCACCGGACCTGAACCCAATCGAGATGGTTTGGGGTGAGCTGGACTGCAGAGTGAAGGCAAAAGGGCCAACAAGTGCTAAGCATCTCTGGGAACTCCTTCAAGACTGTTGGAAGACCATTTCAGGTGACTACCTCTTGAAGCTCATCAAGAGAATGCCAAGAGTGTGCAACGCAGTAATCAAAGCAAAAGGTGGCTACTTTGAAGAACCTAGAATATGACATATTTTCAGTTGTTTCACACTTTTTTGTTATGTATATAATTCCACATGTGTTAATTCATAGTTTTGATGCCTTTAGTGTGAATCTACAATTTTCATAGTCATGAAAATAAAGAAAACTCTTTGAATGAGAAGGTGTGTCCAAACTTTTGGTCTGTACTGTATATATGGTCTGTACTGTGTATATATATACAGTACAGACCAAAAGTTTGGACACACCTTCTCATTCAAAGAGTTTTCTTTATTTTCATGACTATGAAAATTGTAGATTCACACTGAAGGCATCAAAACTATGAATTAACACATGTGGAATTATATACATAACAAAAAAGTGTGAAAGAACTGAAAATATGTCATATTCTACTGTAGGTTCTTCAAAGTAGCCACCTTTTGCTTTGATTACTGCTTTGCACACTCTTGGCATTCTCTTGATAAGCTTCAAGAGGTAGTCACCTGAAATGGTCTTCCAACAGTCTTGAAGGAGTTCCCAGAGATGCTTAGCACTTGTTGGCCCTTTTGCCTTCACTCTGTGGTCCAGCTCAGCCCAAACCATCTTGATTGGGTTCAGGTCCGGTGACTGTGGAGGCCAGGTCATCTGGCGCAGCACCCCATCACTCTCCTTCATTGTCAAATAGCTCTTACACAGCCTGGAGGTGTGTTTGGGGTCATTGTCCTGTTGAAAAATAAATGATGGTCCAACTAAACGCAAACCGGATGGAATAGCATGCCGCTGCAAGATGCTGTGGTAGCCATGCTGGTTCAGTATGCCTTCAATTTTGAATAAATCCCCAACAGTGTCACCAGCAAAGCACCCCCACACCATCACACCTCCTCCTCCATGCTTCACGGTGGGAACCAGGCATGTAGAGTCCATCCGTCCACCTTTTCTGCATCGCACAAAGACACGGTGGTTGGAACCAAAGATCTCAAATTTGGAGTCATCAGACCAAAGCACAGATTTCCACTGGTCTAATGTCCATTCCTTGTGTTCTTTAGCCCAAACAAGTCTCTTCTGCTTGTTGCCTGTCCTTAGCAGTGGTTTTCTAGCAGATATTCTACCATGAAGGCCTGATTCACACAGTCTCCTCTTAACAGTTGATCTAGAGATGTGTCTGCTGCTAGAACTCTGTGTGGCATTGACCTGGTCTCTAATCTGAGCTGCTGTTAACCTGCGATTTCTGAGGCTGGTGACTCGGATGAACTTATCCTCTCCAGCAGAGGTGACTCTTGGTCTTCCTTTCCTGGAGCGGTCCGCATGTGAGCCAGTTTCTTTGTAGCGCTTGATGGTTTTTGTGACTGCACTTGGGGACACTTTCAAAGTTTTCCCAATTTTTCGGACTGACTGACCTTCATTTCTTAAAGTAATGATGGCCACTCGTTTTTCTTTACTTAGCTGCTTTTTTCTTGCCATAATACAAATTCTAACAGTCTATTCAGTAGGACTATCAGCTGTGTATCCACCTGACTTTTCCACAACGCAACTGATGGTCCCAACCCCATTTATAAGGCAAGAAGTCCCACTTATTAAGCCTGAAAGGGCACACCTGTGAAGTGAAAACCATTTCAGGTGACTACCTCCTGAAGCTCATCAAGAGAATGCCAAGAGTGTGCAAAGCAGTAATCAAAGCAAAAGGTGGCTACTTTGAAGAACCTAGAATATGACATATTTTCAGTTGTTTCACGCTTTTTTGTTATGTATATAATTCCACATGTGTTAATTCATAGTTTTGATGCCTTCAGTGTGAATCTACAATTTTCATAGTCATGAAAACAAAGAAAACTCTTTGAATGAGAAGGCATGTCCAAACTTTTGGTCTGTACTGTAAATATATATATATATATATACACACACTCTCGATTATTTTGACCGTATTATTATTTTGCATATTATTGATTGAATTTCAATTATCACCAATTTTCTTATATATTAATTTGCACTGTATTATTGTTATTTAATAAATATATATTTTGATATACCACCACCTTCTTTTTGTTGTCTAACTTAGCGGAGATCACGAGCTCGTTTTAGCTTGGCATAAGCTTGTTTTAGCTTGGTATATATGATAATAGATTAGAATCTCCTTCATTACAGATTCTAATTTATTCACATAAATAATATAGACAGTCAATCGGAGACAGCATAAATATTCCAACATATTCTGGAGGTCCCACCGAGATCTGCCTAGTTGACACCAAAATTTGGGGTGCAAAATATAGATTTGATAAAGTTATTGTGGTACTTGTAGCGCAAAAAGTAAAAAAATGTCTAAGAACAATAGTGAGGCTAGCCAAGGCATGCAGGCTGCTGCAGTGGTTAAGACTGATATGCATGATAGAGAGACTCAAGAATTAGTTGAACATATTGTGATGTGTCTTATGCATGACAGATTGGATATTAAGAGAGAGTTAAAGGATTGGAGGGTTGAACTGGAAAGGAGAGCTGTAGAATATGCAGATGATGTAGAATATGCAGAGAAAGAGAAGTAACCTATATGATCGGATGGATCAAATCCAAAACCAGTTTGATATGTTGATGCAGCGGATGGAGGAATTGTCTAAAACCATCACTGCTAACACTAAAAAAACTTTTTTAGGGGTAACCCCTCCTGTAGAGAGTCCTCCCCAAATATAAAGGGGGAGAAGCAGGTAAGTATGTCAAAAGTTGCAGAGGTTGATGACTTAAATATATGTAAAATTGAGCAATTTAATATAATTATCTTTCCCCATAAAAGGAATTTAACCCTTACAAAACCACATGGCAAGGGGGAGGGGAAACCTGTTTGTTCTGTCTTACAGCCCACAAAGTCTTCAGCTGCACAGATGAAGGCATACGATCCTGCTAATAAAAGGAAGGAGGAGGAGTCGAGGACAAGTATAACTGCCAAGCAGGAAAACAATTTCAATAATCATTCCAAATATCTTTGTTCCATACAGGAAATAAAAAATAGATATTATATGAAAGTTTAATTATTTGATAATTTCCCACCAATAATAGCCTTGACGGATACAGGTAGCCAAGCAACCTTATTATCTCAAAAGTATTTCCAATAACTACAGGATATATCTTCTGAAAGGTATAAGTTAAAAAGTTTTAATGCAAACCTGGTAAGTGTCTCAGGCAATGCCTTCAAGGTTTTAGGTAAGGCTTGGCTGGATTTTAAAGTAGAAAACAAAGTAATTAGCCATCCTACATTGATCGTGGATATGCCCATTGATCGATTAATTATTGGCATCGATTTCCTGAAAAGATTAAGCCCAGTTATTGATTTTGTTAACAAGATGATATGGTCCCAAGAGAGGATGCCCATTAATTATGAACAATCATAATCCTATCACAATAGGCATAACTGCCATTTGATAGAGGAAAGGCAGGATTCCATTGAGGTACATTTCTGAAACAGCCAGACACCTAATGTTTCTTTCCTGCAAACCACTCCAAATTCCACTATAGGTGAACAGGAGGATAACACCATATGTGTGTCTCCTGAACAAGCACAAGATGTTTGTTTGGAGGGGGATGTTCTTACAATCCACCTACACCCAGAAACTACTGACCCTACTGGGTTTAATGGTCATGAACAATTCCTAGTGGGAATGGAAAAGGTGGATGATAAGATGTTCTTCCCAGTATAGGTGATTGACTTAGGAAGAACTAAGAGGGCTAAATTGGATTTGCAGCATGAAAATAGTTATATTAGTAGGGATCTACTAAATCAATTGGCCAATCCAAAAGTGATTCGATATCCAAATCCACAGGATAATTGGATACATGACTTGGATAGTGACTCTGATGATCATAATATAATTGCAAAATGTATGTTAACCATTTCTATTGCAGGAAAATCAGCTACTCATTTATTCCTGGTGCTTGATGAGCCCAGATATCCCATGTACATTGGCAACGATATTTTACATTGTTTTGCCATCCATGTGGATATACCATATTTTTCGCCCCATAAGACGCACTTTCCCCCCCCCAAAAATGGGGGGGAAATGCCCCTGCGTTGTATGGGGCGAATGCTGACAGTTTAACATCGCAGTCTGCGATGTACGAGCGAGAGGAGGAGGGACTGGGAGGAGGAGCTGGGGGCCGGCAATTGCGGCGGGGCGGTGCAGTACTATAGCCCTGCCCGCCTCTCCAGTGCTGCACAAATATAAAATGTCTAATTCAATTAAAAGTGATTACACATGCCCCCTCACTCCTATTAGTACCGTACATCCTAACAGCTTCAGTAGAATGCCGGCAGGCAGGCCGGGCGGGCGGCAGCGTAAGCTGTTAGGATGTACGGTACTAATAGGAGTGAGGGGGCATGTGTAATCACTTTTAATTGAATAAGACATTTTTTGCAGCACTGGAGCGGCGGGGGGGGATCTGTGGATAACATCCGTGGATGGCACAGTTAAGGGGTGGGGGTCTTTGGATGGCACTGTTAAGGGCTGGTGTCACGAGGGTGTCAAGACCCACGCCTGACTCCGTTATACCCGGGGTCAGGAAGTCACAGCGGTTGGCTGCGCGCTCTATGTAAGATAGGGCTGTTTCCTTATGGTAGCTTTCTGGGTTTGCTTTGCAACCCTTTTTGGCTCACTCAGGGATCCGTAGCTCCTTCTCCTCAGCTGTTCCTTGTCCAGCACTCCCAACCTGCTTATATTCCCCTCTCACACTTCTCTGGTTGCCAGATATAGAGCTTCCTGCCTGGACTTCTATACTGACCCACTGGAGCTGTGTTGCTGCATTCTCTGGTTGTTGGTCCAGAACGTTTCCCTCCGGATCCCTGTTGGACCTTTGTGGTCTGCTGTGGTCGCCCACCTGGGTTTATGTGTTTGTCTGTATTGTCTGTCCTCTCCCTGGTGTTTCCCTCTTAGTGTCAGTGGTGCGGACTAGCGATCCCACCGGCCCGTTCACTATCTAGGGCTCATTTTAGGGAAAGCCAGGGTTTAGGCACGTGATCGCCGCACGGGTGAGGAACCCGTCTAGGAACGTCAGGGCAGTCAGGTGCCAGCCGCAAGGTGAGTCAGGGGTCACCACCTTTCCCTCTCCCTTGGACAGGGCTTTCCCTTTTCCCTCCCTGTGCGTGACGCCGGTTATTACATTATATCTGGCCCTTATTTTGTGTAGGTAAAATTTTTTTTTTTACCTACTTAGAATCCAGTATGGATCCAATTGCTGCTCTGTCCAAACAATTTCATGGCCTGTCTTTGGAGGTGGCAGGTAATTGCAACAGCAGCAATTACAACTGACCGCAAGCCCAGTGGTTGTTACTGGTAACCAGGTTGTTGCAGAACCCAAGGTCCCTCTCCCTGGCAGATTTTCTGGGGGAAGGGACAAGTTTTTGACATTCCGTGAGGCCTGTAAATTATATTTTAAACTGTGCCCTTACTCCTCTGGTAATGAAGAACAGTGGATGGGGTTTTTATTTCCCTGCTGCAGGGGGATCCGCAGTCCTGGGCGTTCTCTTTACCCACTGATTCCCAGGCTCTTCGGTCAGTGGATGAGTTTTTCAGGGCCTTGGGTCTCATATATGACGACCCTGACCGAGTCACACTGGCTGAATCAAGATTACGGAGACTCCTACAAGGAGAGCGGCCGGTAGAGGAGTATTGCTCTGACTTCCGTAGGTGGGCTACGGATACCCAATGGAACGACCCGGCTCTCAGGAGTCAGTTCTGCTCTGGGTTATCCGAAAGGGTTAAGGACGCGCTTGCATTATATGAGACCCCCTTTTCCCTTGATGCGGTTATGTCCCTTTCTATCCGAATAGATAGACGCCTTAGGGACAGGTCACTGTGATTACGGACCACAAAAATCTTCTGTACCTCGAATCAGCTAAGCGTCTCACTCCTAGACAAGCTAGGTGGTCGCTATTTTTTACCAGGTTTAACTTTGTTATTACCTATCGTCCTGGGGCAAAAAATACCAAGGCTGATGCACTATCTCGTTGTTTCCCTGGAGGGGGTAATGTGAGTGATCCGGTACCCATTCTTCAAAGAGGAGTGGTTGTTTCTGCGGTACACTCTGCTCTGGATGGGAAGGTGTTAGAGGCCCAGGGGGACGCCCGGTCTCTTGCCCCTCAGAGAAATTGTTTGTACCGTTGAACCTGCGTTTCGAATTATTAAAGGAACATCATAATTCGGCACTTGCTGGGCACCCGGGTAGTAAAGCAACCTTGGAGCTATTGTCTCGTCGTTTTTGGTGGCCAAGGTTGCGTCAGGATGTATTGGATTTTGTGTCTTCTTGTTCTACCTGTGCGCACGTGAAAGTTTCGCATACACGTCCTGCAGGGTCTCTATTACCACTCGTCATTCCCAATAGACCATGGACACATCTGTCAATGGATTTTATCACTGACTTACCTTTGTCTGCGGGTAAAACAGTTATTTTGGTAGTAGTGGACAGGTTTAGCAAAATGGTACACTTCATTGCGTTACCCGCACTACCTAATGCTAAGACTCTTGCTCAGGTATTCATCAGTGAAATCGTGAAGCTTCACGGGGTCCCTTCCGATGTTGTTTCAGATCGGGGTACCCAGTTTATTTCTAAATTTTGGAAAGCTTTTTGTTCCCGTTTGGGGGTACACTTGTCGTTTTCCTCAGCTTTCCATCCTCAGTCGAATGGACAGACTGAGCGTACCAACCAAAACCTTGAGACATATCTAAGATGTTTTGTGTGTGAAAAACAAGAGTTGTGGTCATCATATTTACCGTTAGCTGAGTTTACCATAAATAATCGTCGTCAGGAATACACTGGCAAGTCACCATTTCTTGGTGCATATGGTTTTCATCCCCAATTCTGTACTTTCAAAGAGGGGGGGTCTTCTGGGGTTCCCGAAGAGGAACGGTTTTCGTCATCTCTTTCATCGGTATGGCAGAAGGTGCAAGCTAACTTGAAAAATATGGGAGGTAAATACAAATGCATGGCTGATAAGAGACGGTCGCCAGGTCCGGACCTAGGAGTGAATGACTATGTGTTGTTGTCTACTAGGAATATTAAATTAAAGGTTCCCTCTTGGAAACTGGATGCTAGGTTCATTGGCCCTTGCAAAATTGTAGCCATCATCAACCCCGTGGCTTTTTGCCTGGAGCTACCTCAGACTTTTAAAATCCATAACGTCTTTCATAAGTCGTTACTCAAAAAATATGTACCACCTCTAGAACCGTCACCGCTGCCACCTCCTCCTGTTGTTGTGGATGGTAATCTAGAGTTTCAGATATCCAAAATTGTTAATTCTCCTCGGGTCCGCTGCTCTCTTCAATATCTGGTGCATTGGAGAGGTTACGGTCCCGAGGAAAGAATGTGGGTTCCTGCGTCTGAGGTAAATGCCGACAGGCTAGTTCAGGCTTTTCATGCCTCTCATCCTCGTAGAGAGGAGGGTACTGTCACGAGGGTGTCAAGACCCACGCCTGACTCCGTTATACCCGGGGTCAGGAAGTCACAGCGGTTGGCTGCGCGCTCTATGTAAGATAGGGCTGTTTCCTTATGGTAGCTTTCTGGGTTTGCTTTGCAACCCTTTTTGGCTCACTCAGGGATCCGTAGCTACTTCTCCTCAGCTGTTCCTTGTCCAGCACTCCCAACCTCCTTATATTCCCCTCTCACACTTCTCTGGTTGCCAGATATAGAGCTTCCTGCCTGGACTTCTATACTGACCCACTGGAGCTGTGTTGCTGCGTTCTCTGGTTGTTGGTCCAGAACGTTTCCCTCCGGATCCCTGTTGGACCTTTGTGGTCTGCTGTGGTCGCCCACCTGGGTTTATGTGTTTGTCTGTATTGTCTGTCCTCTCCCTGGTGTTTCCCTCTTAGTGTCAGTGGTGCGGACTAGCGATCCCACCGGCCCGTTCACTATCTAGGGCTCATTTTAGGGAAAGCCAGGGTTTAGGCACGTGATCGCCGCATGGGTGAGGAACCCGTCTAGGGACATCAGGGCAGTCAGGTGCCAGCCGCAAGGTGAGTCAGGGGTCACCACCTTTCCCTCTCCCTTGGGCAGGGCTTTCCCTTTTCCCTCCCTGTGCGTGACGCAAGTCATTACAGCTGGGGGGTCTGTGGATGGCACTGTTATGGGATGGGGGGTCTGTGGATGGCACATATATAACAGTGCCAGCCACAGATCCCCCTGTAACTGTGCCAGCCACAGATCCCCACTGTAACAGTGTCCGTCATCCACAGATCCCCCATAACAGTGTTCGTCATCTACAGATCCCCCCTGTAACAGTGTCTGTCATCCACAGATCCCCCTATAACAGTGTCCGTCATCCACAGATCCCCCCATAACAATGTCCGTCATCCACAGATCCCCCCATAACACTGTCTGTCATCCACAGATCCCCCATAACAGTGTCCGTCATCCACAGATCCCCCCATAACAGTGTCCGTCATCCACAGATCCCCCCATAACAGTGTCCGTCATCCACAGATCCCCAGTAATAGTGCCATCCACAGACTACCATTAGTTCCAAACCCACCAAAAGCACACCTTTTGGTTAAAAATATTTATTTTATTATTTTCCTCCCCAAAAACCTAGGTGCGTCTTATGGGCCTGTGCATCTTATAGGGCGAAAAATACGGTAATGTGCCCTAGGGATTTATACAATTAGAATATAACACCACTTTTTTATATCACTTTGGAGCTTACAGTATATAGACTGCGGCAAATCAAGATACAAAATTGGTCTAGACAAAAAAAGTTGCAAATGAAACCAAACTGGGGTGCACACACTACATACAGCCAGGTCCATAAATATTGGGACATTGACACAATTCAGAAATTTTTGGCTCTATACACCACCACGATGAATTTGAAATGAAACAAACAAGATGTGCTTTAACTGCAGACTGTCAGCTTTAATTTGAGGGTATTTACAACCAAATCAGGTGAACGTTGTAGGAATTACAACAGTTTGCATATACGCCTCCCACTTGTTAAGGGACCAAAAGTAATGGGACAGAATAATAAGCATAAATCAAACTTTCAATTTTTAATACTTGGTTGCAAATCCTTTGCAGTCAATTACAGCCTGAAGTCTGGAACGCATAGACATCACCAGACGCTGGGTTTCATCCCTGGTGATGCTCTGCCAGGCCTCTACTGCAACTGTCTTCAGTTCCTGATTCTTCTTGGGGCATTTTCTCTTCAGTTTTGTCTTCAGCAAGTGAAATGCATGCTCAATCAGATTCAGGTCAGGCGATTGACTTGGCCATTGCATAACATTCCACTTCTTTCCTTTAAAAAACTCTGGTTGCTTTTGCAATATGCTTTGGATCATTGTCCATCTGCACCGTGAAGTGCCGTCCAAAGAGTTCTGAAGTATTTGGCTGAATATGAGCAGATAATATTGCCCGAAACACTTCAGAATTCATCCTGCTGCTTTTGTCAGCAGTCACATCATCAATAAATACAATAGAACCAGTTCCATTGGCAATCATACATGCCCACACCATGACACTACCACCACCATGCTTCACTGATGAGGTGGTATGCTTAGGATCATGAGCAGTTCCTTTCCTTCTCCATACTCTTCTCTTCCCATCACCCTGGTACAAGTTGATCTTGGTCTCATCTGTCCATAGGATGTTGTTCCAGAACTGTGAAGGCTTTTTTAGATGTCGTTTGGCAAACTCTAATCTGGCCTTTCTGTTTTTGAGGCTCACCAATGGTTTACATCTTGTGGTGAACCTTCTGTATTCCCTCTGGTGAAGTCTCCTCTTGATTGTTGACTTTGACACACATACACCTACCTGCTGGATAGTGTTCTTGATCTGGCCAACTGTTGTGAAGGGTGTTTTCTTCACCAGGGAAATAATTCTCCGATCATCCACCACAGTTGTTTTCCGTGGTCTTTCGGGTCTTTTGGTGTTGCTGAGCTCACCGATGTGTTCCTTCTTTTTAAGAATGTTCCAAACAGTTGTTTTGGCCACGCATAATGTTTTTGCCATATCTCTGATGGGTTTGTTTTGTTTTTTCAGCCGAATGATGGCTTGCTTCACTGATAGTGACAGCTCTTTGGATCTCATCTTGAGAGTTGACAGCAACAGATTCCAAATGCAAATTGCACACTTGAAATGAACTCTGGACCTTTTATCTGCTCATTGCAATTGGGATAATGAGGGAATAACACACACCTGGCCATGGAACAGCTGAGAAGCCAATTGTCCCATTACTTTTAGTCCTTTCGCAAGTGGGAGGCACATATCCAAACTGTTGTAATTCCTACACCGTTCACCTGATTTGGATGTAAATACCCTCAAATAAAGCTGACACTCACCAGTTAAAGCACATCTTGTTTGTTTCATTTCAAATCAATTGTGGTGGTGTATAGAGCCAAAAATGTTAGAATTGTGTCGATGTCCCAATATTTATGGACCTGACTGTATATTTGGCACAGCAAGCAGGCTTCACATATTCTTGTGCAATTCAAGGCACTGTCCAGATGCTGTGACATATCTGCCCCAATATTTTTTAATTATGTCAAATTAAAAATATAACGACATAGAATGTTGTATATCATAATTAAAGGGGTTGTCTCATCATGGACAATGGGGGCATATCGCTAGGATATGCCCCCATTGTCTTATAGATGCGGGTCCCATCACTGGGACCCGCACCTATATAGAGAACGGAGCCTCGCAAGTGAAGGAGGGCACACTGCGCATGCGCAGCCGCCCTCCATTAATTTTCTCTGGGGCCGGCGAAAATAGCCAAGTGCTGGCTTGGCTATTTCCGTCTGCCCCATAGAAATGAATGGGTGTGGGTGCCGTGCATGCATGGTACACTCCTATTCACTTATTTGGGTAGCTGGCCTGGTTGTGGCTGGACCGGAGTCCTCCAGCCACCACCTTGCAGGGCTCCATTCTCGATATAGGTACGGTCCCAGCGGTGGGACCCGCACCTATAAGACTATGGGGGCATATCCTAGCGATATGCCCCCATTGTCCATGATGAGACAACCCCTTTAAATCTTTACAATTAATTCCTTTTTTAGATATTTGAAAACCTAATAACCTGATTTGGTCCACAGTGGCACTATTCACATTGTCTGTGGCACGCAGTGATTTCCATTCTTTTTTCCTACATGGATAACTGCAGATGTTCGAGCATGCATTATTACTTTTCAGGCACTGGAAAACTAGGAAATGCAGGAATAAGAACATAAGCAGCAATAAAGTCAGTGCTGACAGAAAAATAAATATAGCACTTCTGCATGGGTTAAATGTCAGATCTAAGGAAGTGCAGAGTATCCTTATTTCCTATAGAATCGCTCATCCTTCCTCTGCTTTACAAATGTTTTTATGTAGTCTGGGAAAGCACGTGGCAGCAGCTGATGTTAACCACATTGCCGCTGGCTGGACTACCCCAGATGTCTCGCTAGGACACAACCAAACTAGTCTTGTTGGCAGCAATGAGTTTAAACAGTTTCTCCAGATCTGGAAGTATCTACCACTCATGATGAGGAACTTGCATGAATCAGATGCGCCATTTTATCTTCACACCATCTGCATCATAATACAAGTCAACAACAGGCATTCCACAAAGAACTATATGAAGAGAAATGTATCACAAAGGGTCTTCTTATGGTATTGTCTGAAGTGGTTTAATTGCCTCTGGCTGATGCTAACAATCAGAGGAAGATCAGATGATGAACTCTCCATGTTCCTACTTAAAAATTATTTTTTACGGTATTCCTTCCATAATCACATGTACGTTTTGCTACATTTAGATTTACATTCAGTTGGACACTACAAGGATGAATTTGATTTAACTACATTTTATCAACTTAAAAGGATCAATATTCTAAAAGATTACTATCTGCATATGATAATTGCACGAACAAATAGCAAAATAGATACTCCCTAAGGCCTCATGCACACGACCGTTTTTTTTTAAGGTCCGCAAAAAACGGGGTCCGTAGGTCCGTGATCCGTGACCGTTGAAAAATGAAAAAAAAATCTAAGTCCAGTTTGCCATTGAAATGATAGGAAAAAACGGACACGGATCACGGACACGGATCACAGACGCGGGTGACAATCTTGTGTGCATCCGTGTTTTTTCACGGACCCATTGACTTGAATGGGTCCTTGAACCGTTGGCCGTGAAAAAAATAGGACAGGTCATATTTTTTTCACAGCCAGGAAAAACGGATCACGGATGCGGCTGCCAAACGGTGCATTTTCCGATTTTTCCACGGACCCATTGAAAGTCAATGGGTCCGCGAAAAAAAACGGAAAACGGCACAACGGCCACAACGGTCGTGTGCATGAGGCCTTAATCTGACTTATTCACACTGACTAAAGGTACATTTAGGCTACTTTCACACTAGCGTTTTTCTTTTCCGGCATAGAGTTCCGTCCTAGGCGCTCTATACCGGAAAATAACTGATCAGGTATATCGCCATGCATTCTGAATGGAGAGCAATCCGTTCAGGATGCATCAGGATGTCTTCAGTTCAGTCTTTTTGACTGATCAGGCAAAAGATAAAACCGCAGCATGTTACAGTTTTATCTCCGGCAAAAAAAACGGAAGACTTGCCTGAATGCTGGATCCAGCATTCAAAATAAGGTGAAAAAATTAAATATTACATTCCTATAGGAAAAATGCCGGATCCAGCATTCAGGCAAGTCTTCAGTTGTTTTCGCCGGAACTGCCTGCCGGATCCGGCAAAACGTATGCCAACTGATTTCATTTGTATGACTGATCAGGATCCTGATCAATCTTACTAATGCCATCAGTTGGCATACATTTTGCCGGATCCAGCAGGCAGTTACGGCAACGGAACTGCTCGCCGGATCACTCGGCCGCAAGTGTGAAAGTACCCTTAGATGAGTAGATAATAGTTAAAATTTGAACGCTAGTGATTTATGGTGGATTATAATCGTGTAATGTGAATGTATGTAGCGAATTAACGTTTGTACTGAAAATGCTCATTCAACTATTGTAAAAACTTTTATGCAAACAAGTAAATTGTCGTTTGACATTATTGAAGTAGCAATTATTGTAGTAATGTGATATTTATAGATGTGCAGAAAACAGACATTTATTCTTATTAAAAATGGCTGCCAAGTGGTTTCAAAAGTACTGGGATGGAGCAATGCTGTTAATAAGTATTGTTCTGCATTGCTGGTACTTTTATTTGAATACATGAATGAACAATCATATCTGAACAAATTTTTACATAATAATCTTTGCCTAGTCTGTAATCGGCTTTAATCACTAAATGCAATTGTGTTGTTATTCACCTAAACAATTGTCTACTAATCCAAATGCACCATTATTCTCCATTCTCCCTACATGTGCCATAAAGTCACCTCAGTATTGACATATGCAATTTATTCCCAGACAATGAGGGAACACACTGCATGTGATGAAGAAGGGTGGTGGGTAAGTGGCTGATTTTGACCATTTTAGTCAACAAACATTTAGACATTATATACAAATGATTGTTCGTGATGGCTGACGGCAGAAATGTGATCTGTCAGGTTGGATCTTTTCGGCCATTGTCAGTGAATAAGTCAATGGCATAATCAGCCGAATGTGGCTGATCATTTGTCACTTCACATTCATAAAAAGGATGTAATGTTTAAATGATAAGCCACATTCTGGACAATAGTTATCTCATGTGTATGGACAGTTTAGGAAATCTGCTTACAGTATGGATACAATGCCAGATAACGGTGGTCTCTCATGCAATATTAGGAAAGAGAGGGTGGTAATGTGCTGCAAAGAAGAGCAACCAACAATACCAATGTAGCAAATTCTTTAGGCAAGTTTCAGCTGGAAGAACCCTTAAAGGCAATTTGTCACCAGATTTCATAACTACAACTAAATACATAATAATAAAATAGATCTCTCTCTCTCTCTCTCTTCTCTGATGACCTCTATTGAAGTAATTCCAGCTACAGAGTGAGAGAACTCACGAGTCAAGTGTATTCAAGAGCTTAAAGGGGTTATCCCATGACTAATGTAAAAAATGAAAATCAGGTATCATATAGTACATGAACCAGGCCTGTACTTCACATGGATCCAGAGATCTCCCCAATATCAAGCTGAAAGCTCAAGGGGAGTGTCTTTTCTGCGGTAAATAAGGAGGCATGTCTTAGATCTCCCTATCACAGCTCAGGAGGCAGTTGAAGGATGAAACTGATCATGTGCGGCCATCTCAGTGAGCAGGTCAAAGAAATAAGAAAAAAACAAACTGCAGGTGGCGATATACAGATTCACTTTATTAAATAACTAAGTGGCTATGCTACATTTTTTATTATATGCAATTGCAAAAGGATTCAGATGCAGGTGCTGGTTTGAAAACTGTAAAATATTTTTCGTGGGACAACCCCTTTGACTCAAACTCTATGCACCTAGTCTAACAGATAGGCTCACTACACGCTGCACTAAATCTAGCTTGTCAGTATGGCTAGGTGGGCAGGCTTTAAGTTTAACTCCTGAGCTTGAGCTAGCTCACTTAGTCTCATGAGCTCTCTCACTCTCTAGCTGGATTCATTTTTAAATCCAGAGGGAAAAGTTAGAAAATCAGACTATGCAGTCATTCTAACATGGATTTTGAAAGTAAGTACACTAGCATCATCACGTAGAAGAGAGATATTTTATAATGTATGTAGTTTGTATTGTAAAATTTGATGATTGATGAATAATGATTTCCAAAAGAAAGGAAATTCAAGATGTCAACTATGAGTCACAGTATTAATGTTTTTTGTTTTTTTTCTCAAGATCAGTATTTCTTTTATTTGGGATACATAAAAATTATCTACTGCAAAGCTGAAAACCTTTTCAGAAGTATTAATCTTTGCTAACAAGCATTGTTTTTCGGCATTGGAGTGCCTATGTGTCTATAACCACTCAGTATGCAGCAGTGCAGGTTTTTCATGCATGAGTCTCAATAGTACAAACCCTATAATGTCTGAATTATAATCTCTTTATTTAATGTCTCCTTTTATTGTGTCTACGGTGCCAATTTTTGTCACAGGCTGCAAGGGATAGAGACATCCCAATCTCTGTGAGGTACTACCTCCATATCCAGACATCAGACTTGTAACACCACTCCATTCTTTGGTGGTGTAGCATCTTATTTTAAGCTGGGTCATGATCCCATTCCTTTTGGGACTATTGGTATTGATTGTAAATACGGACAGTATATTCTGTAGTTTAAAGGAGTTTTCCAGTCTACTGTGTTACGCCTTTGTGTAGCTCCCATTACCTCCTATGTCAGTTATTTTCATAAGTCCATCCACCCCTGGCTGGCAGATACCCAGGGTTATTACCATCTAAACAATGAAAGACCGAGATGGGACAACCTCTTTAAGAACTGTGCCTTTACTTGAGAACCAACACACTGAATGCATTTAGGACTATGCAACTTCCACAAGTATAGTACCCTCATATTGAGTAAAGTAACTGCCAAGTGAATAGAGAGATGCAAATATGCGTTTGACAACCTTTAGAAAATATTGTGCCCTCCTGTGGTTTGAACGCATGAACAGAATATATTATACATTTGCTGCAAACATGTACTTGCCTTGCCTGCCATCCAAAATAATCAAAAGTACGTGAGTGTATGATTGTTGCTTTGGTATGGTATACCAAATTCCCATGTTGTCTTTCTCAAAATCATAGAGCAATCTCAAAATGATTCAGAGCAAGTTACACAACATAGTATAATGTTGGTTTCCTACTAGTGTTGGTCGAGCTCTACCGAGCACCCGAGCACAATGGAAGTTAATGGGAGAACCCGAGTATTAAACCAGGCACCCCCTGCTCTGAAGAGGGGAGGGTGTCTGGTTCACAGGTAAAGGTCAGAAATTGATGGAAGGTCAGAAAAAAATGGTTCGGGAACAGCATGGGAAGATGCATCTTGGACTCCCAGGTCGCTTCTGGGAACGATGTTGTCCGACTAGTACGCCACTTTTACAGACTGACAAGAGGAAAAAGAGGAAAAATTGTTAAGAAACATTCTTTCCTGTATATTTACTTGTATATAAAGTGCAAGTGCTGCCAAAAATTACAAAGAAGAGGCACTCCGATACAACCTGTATATCACATAAAGGAGGGCCTCATTCACATTGTGGCACAATTGTTCAGGTAGTGGGACTCCTACACTCATAAAGCCTATGCACTAAGGCCTATGCACTAATTACAAGGAATCGGCTCTCCAATACACCCTTTATTACACATAAGGAGGAGGGCATCATATACACTCTTGAAAAATTATGATTGATGGCCTGCTGGTGACCGTCAAAAACATTAGGAGCAAGGGCCTGCTGGTGACCTTCTAAAGATTAGGGGCGAGGGCCTGCTGCCTAGCTGACCCTCTAAGGCTGGGTTTACACCTGAGCATTTTACAGCGCGTTCCTACGCGCTGTAAAACGCTCAACAAGGAGAAAACAAAGCTTCCCTATGGGAATGGTTCTCATCTGGATGTTTTACAGCGCGTACGATCGGTTGACTTATTGGCAACTGTGTTTCATCATCATCATCCACCTTGTGAAACACTAATTGACGTTCCCCACCATCATCTTTTTCTGACCGTGGATGTTCAAGAATTTGGGAATCAGTGCACAAGATCTTCTCATGTCCCTCTTCAAGCAGGCTTGGCTAGAGGGCCAAAACAAGGAATGGCATTGAAAAGAGCTCCTCGAAATATCTGAATGTGTGATCACTTGTTTGCCAAGACTCTCCGTGGTGGGAGGAAGGAGGATCAGGGTGAGGATTCTGTTGACCAGACTCTTGGCTACTGAGACTGGAAGACAGAGTGGTGCTTAACCGACTAGAAGCATTATCTGCTGCAATCCAACCGACCACCTGGTCGCACTGGTGTGACTTCGAGAGTGGTGTCCCTGCAAACTGGGACATAAAGCTAGGTATCGGTGATGAGTGTGTTTCTTGTGCTCTGGCAGCAGGCACAGTTTCACCGCACCCAGATCCACGGCCTCTGCGAGCACCATCAGTATCAGGGCCACTTCCCTGTCCCTTACTGCTCGCCTTGAGCATATTAAATGGTATATACAGTACAGACCAAAAGTTTGGACACACCTCATTCAAAGAGTTTTCTTTATTTTCATGACTATGAAAATTGTAGATTCACACTGAAGGCATCAAAACTATGAATTAACACATGTGGAATTATATACTTATCAAAAAAGTATGAAACAACTGAAAATATGTTATATTCTAGGTTCTTCAAAGTAGCCACCTTTTGCTTTGATTACTGCTTTGCACACTCTTGGCATTCTCTTGATGAGCTTCAAGAGGTAGTCACCTGAAATGGTTTTCACTTCACAGGTGTGCCCTGTCAGGTTTAATAAGTGGGATTTCTTGCCTTATAAATGGGGTTGGGACCAAAAACGAGTGGCCATCATTACTTTAAGAAATGAAGGTCAGTCAATCCGAAAAATTGGGAAAACTTTGAAAGTGTCCCCAAGTGCAGTCACAAAAACCATCAAGCGCTACAAAGAAACTGTCTCGGACCGCCCCAGGAAAGGAAGACCAAGAGTCACCTCTGCTGCGGAGGATAAGTTCATCTGAGTCACCAGCCTCAGAAATCGCAGGTTAACAGCAGCTCAGGTTAGAGACCAGGTCAAAGCCACACAGAGTTCTAGCAGCAGACACATCTCTAGAACAACTGTTAAGAGGAGACTGTGTGAATCAGGCCTTCATGGTAGAATATCTGCTAGGAAACCACAGCTAAGGACAGGCAACAAGCAGAAGAGACTTGTTTGGGCTAAAGAACACAAGGAATGGACATTAGACCAGTGGAAATCTGTGCTTTGGCCTGATGAGTCCAAATTTGAGATCTTTGGTTCCAACCACCGTGTCTTTGTGCGACGCAGTAAAGGTGAACTGATGGACTCTACATGCCTGGTTCCCACCGTGAAGCATGGAGGAGGAGGTGTGATTGTGTGGGGGTGCTTTGCTGGTGACACTGTTGGGGATTATTTCAAAATTGAAGGCATAGTGAACCAGCATGGCTACCACAGCATCTTGCAGCTGCATGCTATTCCATCCGGTTTGCGTTTAGTTGGACCATCATTTATTTTTCAACAGGACAATGACCCCAAACACACCTCCAGGCTGTGTAAGGGCTATTTGACAATGAAGGAGAGTGATAGGGTGCTGCGCCAGATGACCTGGCCTCCACAGTCACCGGACCTGAACCCAATCGAGATGGTTTGGGGTGAGCTGGACTGCAGAGTGAAGGCAAAAGGGCCAACAAGTGCTAAGCATCTCTGGGAACTCCTTCAAGACTGTTGGAAGACCATTTCAGGTGACTACCTCTTGAAGCTCATCAAGAGAATGCCAAGAGTGTGCAAAGCAGTAATCAAAGCAAAAGGTGGCTACTTTGAAGAACCTAGAATATGACATATTTTCAGTTGTTTCATACTTTTTTGATAAGTATATAATTCCACATGTGTTAATTCATAGTTTTGATGCCTTCAGTGTGAATCTACAATTTTCATAGTCATGAAAATAAAGAAAACTATTTGAATGAGAAGGTGTGTCCAAACTTTTGGTCTGTACCGTATGCTTGCAAGTATGTCACACGTACTGTAAGGCAGGTTTTGTAAGTGTATGCGCAAATAAATTATACTGAATGTCACAGATATTTAGGATGCACAAACGTTATACAGGAGATGTAGCGCAGGTAATGTCGCTGTCACCAGCGGCGGAAAAATGTAACTGAATGTCAGTGATATTTAGGATGTGCAAACGTTATACAGGAGATGTAGCACAGGTAATGTTGCTGTCAGCAGTGGCCAAACAATTGTGCTGAATGTCAGATATTTAGGATGCGCAAATGTAACACAACAGATATAGCGGTTGTGTCACTGTCAGCAGCGGCCAAGCAATTGCACGCAATTTGGCGCAGGTTGTGCTAATAATATATATTGCAGCCAGATAAAACAATAGTCCTTAAAATGACTTTTTAGTTTCTAACACCTTTCAAGACTAAACCCTGCCTAAAAAAAAAACAATTCTTGTCCCTACACTATCTGTCCCTTCTGCTCCAGCTCTCCCTGACTAAGACTGAGCCCAGCCCCATGTCATCGGGTGCTATAAAGGACCCGATGACTCGTTCCAGCCAGCCAATCACTGCAATGCCAGTAACCAAAATGACTACAGCATTACAATGAGTGCCAGTACTTCCCCGCACATTTATTGGCTGTGTAGCAGCCAACAAACGTGCGGGGAGGACACTCAAGCACCGTGCTCAAGCACACGCGGTGTTCGGCCGAATACTGCAATGTGCCGAGCATCGTGATACTCGAGTCAAAATGCTGTTCGGGAGCATGCTCGCCCAACACTATTTCCTACTGCTATTTCGAGCAGCCTTGGGTAATGCTCTGTGCAGTGCATGATATAAAATGGCAAAATATTTGCAGAGATTTTTCTATAGCATGGTGCTTGTATCAAAATGAAATGACTCATAAATGCAAACCAGATGGGTATAGACATTAAGGAAGAGGGAATAAATGACATATTCAGAGGTCAGTGTGGGCCTTTATTAAATTGAAGACCTTGTCTGAGTTACTAAAAACTAGGTTTGTAAGATCAGAGAGGAAATGAGTGAAATCAAATTTTTTATTAAATATGCAAGTTGTCTTCACCCATCCCCCTCCATGTATAAATAAAAACATGCATCGATTAAAACCAGTTTTTACAAGATACACAAACGGAGTCATTTATTTTTCTCCCTACACCAGTTTTTTACTGTTAAAATGCCACTGTGACTTTTTTAATCTCAACGGGCAATTTTAATCCATTCACATCAGATTTCCAAAAGGGATCGTGGTGAGGGTGGGGTATTTATCATTATTTACGCTAGAAACTGGCAAAAATAATGACCGAAATCTAGGGCAGCATCAAGCTGGCTTTAACCCCTTAAGGACATAGGGCGTACAGGTACGCCCTTGTGTCCTGGTACTTAAGGACACAGGGCGTACATGTACGCCCTGTGCATTTTCGATCACCGCCGTGCGGTAGGCGGTGATCGGAACCCCATGCCAGCTCAAATCATTGAACAGGCACTTGGGGCAAATGCGCCGGGGGGTCCTGTGACCCCCCCCCCCCCCCCCCCATGTATGCGATCGCAGAAAACCGCAGGTCAATTCAGATCAGCTTTTTTCTGCGTTTCCGGGTTATTCGGGTCTCTGAAGACCCGATAACCCGGAACAGGAAGGTGATGGTGGTGTGATTTCACCCCACCAATCACCATCCAGCGATCATGAGTGGTGATGGTGACATCACCACTCAGGATCGCTTCTGATTGGTCTGTGGGCGGTCCTGCGGCAGATTCAAAAGAGGCAGGCGCTCCTCTCTTCCTCCTTTTGTGTTCCGGAGCCGGAGGAGCTGCCTGCACGTGTCCGCCATCACTGCCAGCAGCACCCGATCTGTGCCCCCAGGACCCGATCTGTGCCCCCAGGACCCGATCTGTTCCCCCAGCAGGTACATAGGGAAAGCATAGGGGTTAGGCAGGGAAAAAAAAGGGAAAGTTAGTTTGTAAACTTTTATTGCATCACCCTAGTTAGTGTGTCTGGGGTCAGCTGTGTGACCCTAGACCCCCCAGGGGTGCTGCCGCTTGCCCCCCCCCCTACCCCCCACCCACCTTTTTTGGGGTGCATTTATTAATATTTTTGTGTACACTGACTGTGGCCGGCACTCTTAGCGTCCGGCCACTGTTAGCGCATCGCACACCCCACCGCTGATCAACTTTGGACGGTTGATCAGCGGTTTTGAATTTTTTTTAGTTAGTTTATTTATTTATTTTTCTGTTAGTTTTAGGGTGAGTTCGTGAACACCCGTGCCCCCACACACACTCACACCAAATAAAGATTTCCACACACGCACATACACACGCAGAGACACACTCCCCTATGGCCGCCGGACGTTCTCCGCCGAGGAGGCATACGCCCAGCTTGCCTCCGACTCCGAGAGTCCCAGTGAGGACGAGGATGACCCCACATTCTTGTTGTCATCCGCGTCCTCCTCATCAAGGCGGCAGATGAGCCCCCAAGGTGGCAGAGACGCCGCCAGGCGGAGCAAGGGGACCGCCATGTTAGGGACCCTGTGGCCCACACTAGTACAAGCAGCTCTAGGGCTCGTACTGGTTTCCCGACCCACCAGTTAAATCCACCGGAGCACCCTGCCGGTGAACTAGTCTGGTGTAGCCCAGAGCGATACGAGCCTGTGATTTCTGATTTTGTAGGCCAATCAGGAATCCAGATTTCCACAGTGGGCTACACTGAATATAACTTTTTTTGTCATTTTTTTCAGTGACCCACTGGTAAATCTGATGGTGGAGCAGACGAACCTGTACGCCCAACAGTTCGTTGCGCAACACCCGGGCTCCTTTTTGGCCAGGCCCGGTGGCTGGACGCCGGTCAGTGCAGTCGAAATTAGGACATTTTGGGGCCTCGTGCTGCATATGGGCCTGGTCAAGAAACCCAGTGCCAGGCTGTACTGGAGTGGGGACGTCCTATACCAGACCCCACTTTACAGTACGGCCATGACACGCTCCCGGTTTGAGGCCATCTGGAAATGTCTGCATTATTCCGATAATGCAGCATGTCCCCCCCCGAGGTGATCCTGCCCATGGCCGTCTGTATAAGATACGGCCGGTCATCGATCACTTTGGGGCCAAATTCATGGAGGCCTATGTACCTGGAAGGGAGGTCGTGGTTGAGGAGTCTCTCATTGCGTTCAAGGGGAGACTCATTTTCCACCAGTATGTGCCCTCCAAGTGGGCGAGGTATGGCGTGAAGCTATACAAAATTTGTGAGAGTACCTCAGGGTACACTTACAAATTTCATGTATACGAGGAGCGAGATTCCCGGATTCAACCCCAGAATGTCCCCCCACTCTGGGTGTTACCGGGAAACTTGTGTGGGACCTTATGTACCCACTGCTGGATAAGAAAGAGAAGAAAATCCAGCTCTCTCCAGTCTCCGGTGAAAAAATGAAAAACTTTAATCCAGCAAGTTTAAAATCCATACAGGTGTACAAATAGCAGTCAACGCGTTTCAGACCTCAGAGAAATATGGGTCCTTCCTCATGACAAACTGCTGGATAAGGGTTACCACCTTTATGTGAATAACTTTTATACCTGTATCCCCTTGTTCCAGTCCTTTGCCGCCAGATCCACGTCCGCTTGTGGGACCGTGCGGCAAAATCAACGCAGCCTCCCTGCCCACCCCCTCCAGGTACCTATCCCCAGGGGTGAGACCCGTGCCTTTACAACTGCAAACCTGTTGCTGGTCAGGTTTAAGGACAAGAGGGATGTCCTTATGCTGTCCACAATTCATGGTAACGGCATCCCCCCTGTCCCTGTGCGAGGTACCGCGGCAACGGTCCTCAAGCCCGATTGTATCGTCGACTACAATCGGTATATGGGAGGAGTTGATCTCTCGGATCAAGTCCTCAAGCCATATAGCGCCATGCGCAAAACCTGGGCATGGTACAAAAAAGTTGCAGTCTACTTGGTACAGGTTGCCATGTACAACTCTTTTGTACTATCCCGAAGCGCTGGCAGCACAGGGACATTCCTTCAGTTCTATGAGGCAGTCCTCAGGGCCCTGATCTTTTCAGACCGGGAAAGAGCAGGCCGGAGTACAGGAACTGTAGGCGCCCAGATCGTCCCTGGCCAACACTTTCCAGGTGTGGTCCCCCATACTGGAAAGAAGGGACGAACCCCAAAAAAGTGCAGAGTGTGTCGCAGGAGGGGGATACGGAAGGACACGACTACTCAGTGCGACACGTGCCCCGATCATCCAGGCCTCTGCATTGACGGTTGCTTCAGGGAGTATCACACTTCCATGGAGTACTAAATTTATATCCCAATTTAGCACTGACATCGGATAAAAAAAACTGGTTCTCAGACTTGAGACACCCAAAAAAACTAAAATAATTTATTAAAAGTAGACATATTAGGTATCGCCGCGTTGGTAATAATCTCCTCTATAAAAAAATACCCCCATGACCTAACCCCCCAGATTAACACCCCAATTAATCACCTTACATAATAAAAAGTTTAATAGCAAGCGATCAAAAAGTCATATAGCCCCCAGTCATCTGCACAATGTATCATTTTGTGTAAGACGTTCTTGGGGTGCATGCGGTCCGCCCCGGCATCCTCCAGTGTACGCATTTTTTGCTGGGGATTGCCGTTGTCTGCGAACCGCATGCGGAGGAATTGCTCCCCCGGTTATAGACACGCTACAGTGTCTGGGTTTGGAGCATTTTCACCATTTAAGCCACTTTTTTCAGTGAGTTTTTGATTGTATGTGGTGTGCCCTCAAAATATCTCAACACACAGCCATTAATGTCTAGACCGCTGGCAACAAAAGTGAAAGTGGCCAAATTGTGCCCAAAGTATCAATATTTTGTGTGGCCACCATTATTTTCAAGCACTGCCTTAACTCTTTTGGGCATGGAGGTCTCTAGAGCTTCACAGGTTGCCACTGGAATCCTCCTCCACTCCTCCACTCCTCTTCCACTCCTCCATGACATCACAGAGCTGGTGGATGTTAGAGACCTTGCGCTCCTTCACCTTCATGACACTCCCACCACCATGCTTGACTGTAGGCAAGACACAGTTGTACTCCTCACCTGGTTCCCATCATACACGCTTGACACCATATGAACCAAATACATTTATCTTGGTCTCATCAGACCACAGAACATGGTTCTAGTAATCCATGTCCTTAGTTTGCTTGTCTTCAGCAAACAGTTTGCAGGCTTTCTTGTGCATCATCTTTAGAAGAGGCTTCCTTCTTGGACGACAGCCATGTGTTAGCCCAGCGGTCCATGCCGGCGCTGCTGCCCCTACCCATGGGCACGGGCGACGGGCTCCCTCTTTCCCTCATGCTGCCACGTGCCGTGCTGACAAGCATGGGCAGCAGGTAGCTTAACATCTGTGCTCCATGTCAGAGCTTACTTCCTACTGGAGATTTGTACTGTTTGTTTGGGCTTGCATGGGTGTGTCTCTCCTCCCTTGTGAGGCAGCACGTACATGCCCTCTGTCTTACCAGCCTATAGCTGGATTGCAGGAAGTATTTAAAGGCGCTTCCTGCCCCAGGAAGATGCCTGAGTAACTCATGGTCACTAGCTTGTATAGTTCCTTGTGTGAAGGTGTTTTTGAAGTTCTGCCTTGCTGTGTACCGGACCTTGCTTTTGGATTTATCGGCTTTTGCTAGTTAAAGTAGATGGCCAACTGTAGCCAACTGAGGATTGATTTATAGAGCTCCTGGAATCAAATGTAAACAAGGGTAACAGCTGCATAGAGTTTGTACATTCGCCCTATATTTGAATGGGCTTTCTTCAGTTTTTACTGGTTTGCACAGGATACTCTGGTTTATCTCCCCCTCTATAAAAACATAAGGTAGATTACTTGGATTCTACTGCAATTGGCCATAGTGTGTGTGTGTGTGTGTATGTGAAATGAGAAACCTAGGCTATATACACACAGCAGTGTAAATAAAAGCAGTTAAAAGTGGCAAATTGGACATCTTTTCACAGATGCCTTTCTGAAAAAACATCCATTAAAATGGCTGCCTTGAATGGTATGGGGGTTGTCAGTCCATAAAACAGGCAAAATATGACATCCATTTTTTTTTACAGCCTTTTCAATGTTGTGTGAGTGTACTCTTACATTGTGCGCCTCATTGGGGACATAACATGTGAAGGGTAAAATTCTCTGCATAGCACTACTTAAAGGGGTTCTGCACCTTCATTTAACTGATGATCTATCCTCTGGATAGATCATCAGCTTCTGATCGGCGGGGGTCCGACACCCGGGACCCCCGCCGATCAGCTGTTTGAGAAGGCAGCGGCGCTCCAGCAGCGCCGCTGCCTTCTCACTATTTACCGCCGGGCCGCCAGCCCACTGACGTCACGACTTGTATCAACTAGAGTGGGCGCGGCTAAGCTCTGTTCACTTGAATGGAGCTTAGCCGCCCCCACTCTAGTTGATACAAGTCGTGACGTCAGTGGGCGGGCGGCCCGGCGATAAATAGTGAGAAGGCAGCGGCGCTACTGGAGCGCTGCTGCCTTCTCAAACAGCTGATCGGCGAGGGTCCCGGGTGTCGGACCCCCGCCGATCAGAAGCTGATGATCTATCCAGAGGAAGTTCCTAGTTGTGGACTGCCGTATCTTCCAACCACGCTACTAGCGAGCCAGGTGAGGGAGGTGGTTGTTTTGGGTGTCTTGAGCTTTATCCCTTTACACCCCTCCCTGGTGAAGTGAGTTTTCGGTGTTTTTCTGTGCTTCATCTGATACTATACAGCAGCTGTTTTATGGCTCTATCTTATTAGCACTGTGCATTGCTGTATTCCGCTCCTTTACTTTAGTAACGGGCTCCTATTTACTATGTATTAGTTTTTATCTATTTTTTATATCGCTTCCATTTCTTATATTGATTCCACTTTTACAGTATTACTATATCGCATTCCTGCATATAGTCCATCACCTAGGCTGCCCTGCTTTTGGGTCTATTACCTCGCTGTTCATTACAACCTGAACTCCATCCCACTTTCTCCTCCACTTTGGTCTTTACCTCTGGCGCCCTGTGTGTTTATCCCATATCTCCTACTTCAGGAGTACAGGATTAACCTTCTTTTTTTCTCCCCTTACCTCGACACCCAGTAGTCAAGGGGTTCCTCGCTTCTCAGATCGTCCAAATCGGCCGTTAACCCGATGTAGTCGGACACCTGTCGGTCTAGGCATTTCCTGAGGCTGGATCCGGAGGGAGGCTGTGGATGGGTTGGCTGCAAGAATGATCTCATATCCGAAGTGACCAACACATCTTCCAACTACCCATTTCCTGCATGCGCTGTAGGATTGGTACCCGCAACTGTTTCTCTGTGGGTGGAAATTTCTCTGCCAGCTCCCGCAACAGCAGAATGCAGCATCTCTTAAAGCAAGACCTGGAAATGCTGCATTTTGACAGCCCTCTGTGATGCTAGTAACATGTCCGCCATTTTGTGTTTGTACCGGGGGTCTAAGTACGTTGCCACCCAGTACTGGTCCTTGCCCTTTATGCTTTTTATACGGAGGTCCCTTTTCAAACACTGGAGCATGAAGGCCCCCATTTGCACTAAATTGGAAGCGGTGGAGCGGCCTGTCTCCTGCTCATCGCCTAGAATGTCGTCTTTGGTCTCCTCCCCCCAGCCACGGACAACACCAGAGATCCCAGAAAAGTTTAAAGCCTGCTCTTCTTGCTTCTCCTATTCCCCAGACACCATCCTCCTCTGACTCCTCTTCAGACTCCTGCTGACTTGTCTCAGATGGAGTAGCGCTCCCCCCGGGAATTCATTCAGCATTGCAACTTCCTCATCTTCCTGCTCCTCGACGGCTTGCTCAATGACACGACGCAATGCATGCTCCAGAAAGAAGGCGTAAGATATGATGTCATTGATGACGCCCTGGCTGCGACTGACCAGTTTGGTGATCTCATCAAATGGCCGCAGAAGTCTGCATGCTTTGCTCATGAGCATTCACTGGCGCGGTGAAAAAAAAACAAGCTCCCCAGAACCTGTCCTGCTGCAGAGTTCGTACAGGTAGTCGTTAATAGCACGTTTTTGCTGGAGCAGCCTATCAAGCATATACAAGGTGGAGTTCCAGCGCGTTGGGCAGTCACAAATCAGAATAGTCTGACGGGCAAGTGGTGTCACCGCTAAACGTCAGCAAGGGGAGCCATGGCCATGTAAGATCTACTAAATATTTTCCTGGCCTGCCGCAAGACGTCCTGGACCCCAGGGTATTTGGCAATGAATTGCTGCATGACTAAGTTTAGGAAGTGTGCCATTTTGCCCTGTTTCAGTGCGCTCAGCAAATTGGCATTGTTGTCGCAGACCACTATACCAACTGTTAGATTGAGCGGGGTTAGCCACTGATTGACCTGTGACAGCAGAGCTGAAAGGAGTACAGGACCGGTGTGGCTCTTGGCTTCCAGGCACAACAGCCGCAGCACAGCATGGCAATGTCTCACCTGGCATGTCAAATAGGTTCTGGGGAGCTGGGGGGTTCAGTGGAAAAGGAGGAGTCAACCGAGGAAGAGACGGAGGATGGAGTAGGAGGAGGCATGCAATCCGTGGCGGTAACACCAAATCCACACGGGTGTCGCGGGTTGCATGCTTGACAGCCGTCAGAAGGTTCACCCAGTGGGCAGTAAAAGTTATCTATCAAAAAAAGGCTGGGCACTCTCTATATCTGGAGTAAGTGGTACTTTATTCTATAAAATCTTAAAATATGTAATCTTAAAATTTATATTTAATATGTGACAAGTCTGGCCAGACTAAAAAGTGATAAACAATATCTTAAACAATAATAAACAATACAATCGTGAATTAAGAACAAAGGTGCTCCTATAGAACTTAATTAATGGTTTTAGATCCAATGTCCAGAATTTCACATAAACCACTGAGGAAGGGGCCACCTAGAGCCCCGAAACGCGTTTGGTATTGGTCCCTTGTGTTCCACATAAAGACCACCAGCATTCACAGCCTTGAATACTCTGAAGGGAAAACATTGTGACTAGATCGCACAAGCCTGTGTTATTCAGAGACCCGGAAACACGTAAAGGATCTACTGGCGTCCTCGATATTTTAGCATAATCGCATACTATTATCCTCTGGTGAAATCGACGCTCACATGAGTAAGCAGTAGTGGGGGATCTGGCTTAAACCACCACGCGGGACGCCGCGGACTGCCCACCGGATCCGCCCACGTCAATCTGTTTCGTGAGTAGACACAATATTTAGAGATGAAATAAGTATTTGCGATGGGGGCATAATCGACACACCAGTTCAATTCGAACAAATTGTAAAGCATTCTCTCGATTTGTCCATCGGTAGACTATAAACTGTATAGACAAATTCGGAGTAATTACGAATATTGAATGTCACTGCAAATTATGCGATTATTTTTACGATTATTTATGTGAAATTCTGGACATTGGATCTAAAACTAACAATTAAGTTCTATAGGAGAACCTTTGTTCTTAATACATTATTGTATTGTCTATTATTGTTTAAGTTATTGTTTATCACTTTTTAGTCTGGCTAGACTTGTCACATATTAAATATCAATTTTAAGATTACATATTTTAAGATTTTATGGAATAAAGTACTACTTACTCCGGATATAGCGAGTGCCCAGCCTTTTTTTATATATATTTATTTAGTTTTATAGATTGTGTGAATCTGTTGGCTGAGAGCACCCATCCGGGGAACCTTACGTAGTAGTGCGGCCTAATTTAGATTATTTCAAATCCCACTTTAGTAAAAGTTATGTACCTTCCCTGCCCGTGTTTGCTAGACCACGTGTCTGTGGACAGATGTATCTTGGCACCGACACTGTGTGCCACGATACATTAACTTGCCGCTGAACATGGCCATACAGCTCTGGGATGCCCTTCTGGGAGAAATATTTCCTTCCGGTGACCTTCCATTACGGTGTGCCAATGGCCACAAATTTTCTAGAGTCCTCCGAGTCCACCAGTTTATATGGCAGTAGTTGGCAGGCGGTCAGCCGTTGGGCAAGAGGGTTATCCGGCATCAACTTTTTACGTTCGAACATTTGGGCCACGGAAGCCTGCCTTTTGCCAGATGAACGCGACAACAGCACGGTGGAAGGTGGAGTGGAGGACAAATGGGAAGAGAGAAGAGAAGGAGAATATCTTCCAGTCAGAAACATATCGGAGCCCCTCATGCACCACGTCACGGTGTCTCAGCATACATGGGGTCCTACCACTAAAACGCCTGTGGTGTGTGAACAGGGTCTGAACAATGCTAGAAATTAACTCACAGCCAGGCTCTCACATGCCTCCATAGTGCTATTACCAATGCATTGTGAGGTAAAATAAATTTAGTGGAAGCCGGTATATCAATACCCTGTATCAGTAGTTTGTGATAACAGGTATATAGAACCCAATAATGAGTATTTGCTGGAAGCCAGCTAATTCAAACCCCTTAATCAATATTTGGTGGAAGCCGGCGTATCGCAGGCCTCAATATTTGGTGGAAGTCGGCGTATCGCAGGCCTCAATATTTGGTGGAAGCCGGTATATCAATAGCCTCTATCAGTATTTTGTGGAAACAGGTATATAGAACCCCATTGTGCCCCCTTAATAGTAGTAATGCCCTCTATGCTAGTAATGCCCATTGTGCCCACTTCACAGTAATAGTGCCCCTGTGACCCCTTCATAGCAGTAATTCCCTCTGTGCACTGTGCCCTTCCCATAGTAGAAATGCCCACTGTGCCCCCTTGACATTAGCAATGCCCTCTGTGCCCCTTCCAGAGTAGAAATGCCCATTGTACCCCCTCCATAGTAGAAATGCCCATTGTGGCCCCTTCACATTAGGTTTATGGGGAGCCCTTCTCTTATGGAGAGTGCCTGCAATAGACCGTAACCTTGTTCAAGTTTTTTGTGTGGCACGCTGCACGATTTTGTTGCATGGGTGTAGAAAGCACGCTCCTCAGGATTAAAAAAATAAATAAATAAAGGATCAAAAGATCCCAGGTTCTAGACCCCTCATAAAGTCATAAGAATATAAAAAAAACACTCCCCCTTTCCCAATTTTACATATAAAAATATATAAACAATAAAAAAATAAACATATAAGGTATCACTGCATTTGAAAATGTCTGAACTATTAAAATATTAAAAAGCATGCAGACATAGAGCTGTGTCCACACTAGCAACATGGTGTCACGGTGGGCTTATACCCTGAACCTAGGACCCTAATTCGCCCTGATGATCCCTGATGGTATTGAAAGAAGAAAGAGACAACCGGTTCCTACAAGACACGGAGTCTCCCACAGGCCTAGCAACAAGGAAGGAGTATAGAGCAAGCATAAACACATAACGGCAGGTAAGAGCCCAGCGCAAACGACCCACACTTGAACAGTCACCACTTACTTGCCACAACGACTGGGTGGAACAACTACAGCTTGCTGACTTGTGGTTCACCCCTCCGGGAAACCATGTAGCCCACTTCCGCAGGCACAGACAAACAGGGGAAATGTCCAACAACCATGCTTGACTACAAACATCAAATAGACCAGACATGGAACACCAAATGACATACAACAAACACCCTGTACATGAACCCACACCAAACATCATAAACAGGTGAGGAAAGGTAAGGGGACACGGGGAAACATCGGGTCAACATTGCCAAAGACCTTGATGCTCCAGAAGGAGGCCCTCACGGACAGGTGACACATCCAGAGGGGAGCAAAGCGCCTACTCATACAAAGGCAGACATACAACTCACCTCAGGCTCACAACTCCAGTATAAGGAGCCATGAGGCCACACCCAGCTCCACCTTGCATACACTATTAACCCTAAACAAACCAAAATGGGAAGGAACACCAGCCTTAAAGGGGGAAGTATAAAATCATGCTAACAACACGTTGCCACAAGCAACAAGCATGCACGGCAAAACTGTCACGGTACACTACCACCAGACCATGGCGCCACCGTGACACATGGCTTCCTTCTATTTATGCAAGTTTTTTCAGATTTCCTTTAAAATACGATTGTTACTGCAAACAAAAATATCAGAACCCCAACAGAAACCTAAAAAGTCAATGGGATCCTTCCAGGGGCATTGAGATTCATTCAAAGCCATGTCCAGCATAGATGTCATGGGTGGCTTCATTATGCACGGAAACAATGTCTTAAGGACATGTTCACACTGTGGACTTTCACACAGCAAATTTTAAGAAATCTCAGCCTCACACTGCGAGAAAAAATCCAGATCTGAAATCTGCAACATTTAAATTTATGCTGTGGATCTCTGCTGCAAATTTTTCAATTTGCAATGCAGAGAGGGAAGTCCACCACCATTTCTGTAGTAAAATTTGTATGTAATGCATGCAGGTTCTTTTGCTATGGATTTTGCTGCAGCCCTGCAGCAACATTGACAGTGGACTTTTTTTGCTGTATTTTAGATGCCATGTGGATGCACCCTAACTGCTATATATACAGGATACATTTGTTTGCCTTGGTATGTTGTATAAGCATTGCATAATACCACTTCTTCCCCTGTAGCAATAACCTTGCTTATAAATTTATATGGTACAGATATCTTTAACCACAAGTTTAAGGCATATTGCCAGGTTTTAGCCCCAGTTTTCAAGCAGACCACAGAAGAAACCTCTTGTTGAGGCCCTCATGCCAGAAAGATCATACCACCCAATATTTCTTCCTCTTCCTGCCTCGAAATGAGTTTTAGACTGTTTTCTTGAAGATTTTGTGTATTGCTGTCACCGTTTTACCTAAATGAACCCTCCCAGCTTTATACAAAGGGAAAAAAATTATGTAGGATTCTGCACTGAACAATAATATTTTTTTTGCTTCTAATGAAATTCCAATTATGTTTTCTTTGGACAACTAAAAGTGAACATTGTAAAGAGCAAGAACAAAAAGCAATCTTCTTACTGCCAAAATGTATAGAGGATTTCATGGCTGACATACTGCACATACCAATAAATGAAGATTGTGCTGTATTATACTGGAAGAGCGCAGCTTGATAAAAAATGCTGTTGCTTTACTTTTGAGGACATCTATCATCAAAGCTTTGTACAATTTTTACATTTTATTGCAGAACCTTAGTTTTATGGCCCATAAATACCGTTTTTATTTTTACCATGGAAATTATTTAAGAAAGCAAAAAAGTGCAGATAGTTTCTTAACTTCATCTGGCTACGCACTTGTTCTTTATTCTAATATTGGCACTAATGGCCATTAAGAAGAAGTATTGATATATATATATATATATATATATATATATAATTAAAGTCATGATTGGCATTCACAATTTGGAGCAAAGTATCACTGTGTAAGCTGGGGTTAATAGAGTCTTGTAATTCGGACTGAATAACTGAATTTTATCATCTCTCAATCTGTAGTCTGAGTCAGCATTATCAACCACTTGACTGCCTGGTAGGGCTGATTATGCCTATTAAAATTATACCTTTCTTTTGTCTGTATGTTAAACAGCCGCAGTGATGCATTGTTATTCATATGCAAATTCATATGTTGGAGCACCAGGGGGTGGTGTTGAGTCTTTGGAGCATTGCTTTTGTAACAGCTATGTGCTCTGCATACTCCCCTTGATTGACAGTGCTGTTTCCTAGCATCTAATTATAATATGCACTACTTACTATAGCCTTACCATGTTAAGAATAAAGGTTTTCTATGCTTAGAAAGCTAATACATATTACTGATTTATTCACAGGCACAATATATGATTATAAAAAAATAGTAATAGTTATTAGCTTTCTAAGTAAAGAAAACCACTCTCAATATGATAAGTCTGTAGCTTGGAAGTAAGCTGTCAGCCTTACATGTAGATGCTCATATCCCAGGAAAGACTTCTAGATTTTTTTTTGTCAGCTATTTCTTTCTCTCTCTCATTTAACCCATAATAAAAGGCTAAAGCATTACTATATTGAGGAGGTTTTGTTTTCTTCAAAAGTTAATATATATTGCTGGTGTCTTTCTAACCATGTATTGTACCTGTGAATAAACCAGCAATATTTATTAACTTTTCAAGCATAGAAAACCTTAACAATGGACTCTTCGGTGCTGGAATTAGATCCACTTATACCAATCCAGCCTATCAAAAAATAGGTAATATCTGAAGATCACTTATCTACATCCAATTGTTACCATATACATTTATGGCTGTTGATAAATAAGTCTATTTATTTCTGCTCTAAAATATAGGCATGAACTGAACCACAAAGTGAAAGAACACTTTTATTTATATTGGAACCATAAATGGATCCATTTTCCATTGACTTATAATGTGCTTCTCAGGTTTCCAATACTTTTAACAGTAAGAATACCAGAATTCCTTATGGAAATCCTATATTGCATGTGTGAACAGTGCCTACCCCTGCAGCTTGGCTAGGAGCTAATACAGAGGACCAAAACAGTTACGGCCAAGAACTACTATAATAATATGGCTGCAGATAACCAGCTTGGCACTAACACATGCCACAGTGACCTATGACCTTATTTTTCCTAAACAATGGGGTGTTTTCATTGCCTGACCAAAGACGCTGTGCCAGCCAAATCATTGCATTTCTAATACTATGATTATTACACAGATAAATCCCCTGTGTCCTGTCTCTGTTCTTTGGATAACCCATCCAATGATACAGGGGCAGAGGGATCTAAAGGACATGAACCAATCTATACAGAAAGTGCTGCTGTCCACCTTGTGAAATCTGAAGAATTTTTACAATGCCACAGACAAATATTAGTCAACTCAAGACCTTTACTTATCAACATGAACAGAAATTGAGAGAATTGATTTGAATTTGCCTCATTCTGGCTACAGTTTTTAGAAAAATTGATGAATGGCTTCATAAGTATATGTGTGCTTCAGTATTTTACATTCTGCAGAGCCATCCAGAGATTGTGACCATTCATATGAGTCCCTGTCTCCAGTGGGGCTGAGAATCTAACTTTCCCTACATCAGCCACACACACAAGTAAAAAACTGCATAGGAAGCCAATTAACCTATCAATATGGTTTTGAAGTGTGGGAGGAAACTGGAGGACCTGGAGGAAACCCACACAAACACTAGGACAACATACAAACTCCATGCAGATGTTGGCCTTGGTCAGATTCCAAGCCAGGACCCCAGAGAAGCAAAGCGCCAGTGCTAACCACTGAGCCACTATGATTCCCATAATATAAACTTGTTTTAAATAATATGTCATTTTCTGGAAATGCATTCCAATTAAAGGGGTATTCCTATGGCGTATTTCTGATCACTAGGGTTCCCAGGCTCCGGGACTTCCTCAGTCATGAAAAGGAATGAACAGAGCTTTGGCATTTTCCTTGAAATCAGCAGCCCTTACCATTCTCTCCTTTAAAGGGAATCTGTCTACATGAAAATGCAGTGCAATCTAAAGGCAGCGTGTTATAGAGCAGGAAACGCTGAGCAGATTGATATATAGTTTTATGGGGAAAAGATTCTGTAAAACATGTAATTTATACATTTATATTCCTGCTCATTCCGTGCTTTGAAGTCCAGGAGACGGTCCTATCAGTAAAGACAGGCTTCCCCCTATGACTGTGTATAGAGAGAAAGCTGTCAATCACTGATAGGACCGTCTCCTGGACTGCAAAGCCTACAATGAGCAGGAATATAAATGTATAAATTACCATATTTCTCTCCCTATAAGACGCACTGGCCCATATGACGTACCTAGGTTTTAGAGTAAGACAGTAAGAAAAAAATATTTTTCATTACACCTCAGGTCAGACCACCAATCAGACCCCCAATGTTAATAAGACCCCAATAATACCTCAGATAAGATCCCCATGCCTCATATCAGTCCTCTATGCTTCTAATCAGCCCCCAGCCATATATGTAATCATCCCTCAGCCATATATGTAATCAGCCCCCAGCCATATATGTAATCATCCACCAGCCATATATATCAGCACCCTCCAGCCATATATATCATGAGCCTCCAGCCATATATATCAGCAGCCGCCAGCCATATATGTCAGCAGCCCACAGCCATATATATATATATATATATATATATATAAAATCAGCCCCCAGCCATATATATCAGCAGCCCCCAGCCTCAGATCACAAAATGAATAAACCACTCCTGCTCCTGGACACCACCGCTCCTCTCCTTCCAGCGACATCCTCTACCTCCTGCTGTCGGCTGTGCTGTGAACTGGCACGCACAGCGTGAGGTCACAGAGCGCCCTAACGCTGTGTGCAGCCTTCACAGCCGACAGCCGAGGACCAGGAAGCGGTCAGTACAGAGCCTTCACCGCTTTCTGGTCCTCCGGTACTAATAAGCGCTTCCATAATGGAAGCGCTCATTGGTATTTGCAGGGGCATTTTCTCCCCAGTTTCCCCCTGTCTTATGGGGCGAAAAATATGGTACATGTTTTACAGAATCTTTTCCCATAAAACTATATATCAATCTGCTCAGCTCCTACTGCTCTATAACATGCTGCAGGCAGATTAATTCACATTTTCACAGTGACAGGTTAACTTTAAAGTAGATTGTGTTGCACTTTTGGTAGCTAGGAGCATTGATGAAGCTATTGTCTTAATTTATCCATTTGAAGGGGTTGTCCGGGTTCAGAGCTGAACCCGGACATACCCTTATTTTCACCCAGACAGCCCCCCTGAGGCTAGCATCGGAGCACCTCATGCTCCGATGCGCTCCCTTGCCCTGCGCTAGATCGCACAGGGCACAGGCTCTTTTGTTTTCAATAACACACTGCCGGGCTGAAACTTCCGCCCGGCAGTGTGTTTGGTGACGTCACCGGCTCTGATGGGCGGGCTTTAGTGCTGCCCTAGCCGTTTTAATGGCTACAGCAGCGCTAAATCCCACCCATCAGTGCTGGTGACATCAACGGGGTTCCTGGCAGCCCCATGGAGAGCCCCGGTACGTCACCGGATCTCCAAAAAATGCCTTTGCCCTGCGCGATTTAGCTCAGGGCAAAGGATGCTCCTGTCAAGGGGGCTGCCGGGGGGGGGGGGGGGCGGGGATGGAGGGATGTCCGGGTTCAGCAAAAACGTTTGGGGTGGGGGTAAGAAAATAATAAAGGACTATAACCTGCCTATTAAATCTGCCATCAATGCTGCCACTCCAGTACTCACAGTGAAGACATGCTTGTATACCCAAGTGACCACTACAATCACTAGACTGGAAGCTAATGATTGTCTGCAGTGATCACATGGGTATACAGCACATCAGTGCTGCAGGCATGTCATTAAAGACCTATGGGCAGCACTAAAACAGCAGTGCAGTAATGGCAGGGGACTTAAAGGGGCTGTCCCATGAAAAATATTGGGGAAGATTTATCAAAACCGATGCAAAGTGAAATTGGCTTAGTTGCCCATAGCAACCAGATTTCATCTTTTATTTTTCAGAGCTGCTTTGGAAAAAGAGAGGATCAATGTGATTGGTTGCTATGGGCAACTAGGTCCATTTTCCTTTCCATCAGTTTTGATAAATCTGCCCCAATGTTTTACATGGGACAGCCCCTTTGTTTATAGTTAAATCGAGCCCAATATTATAAAAATCTTTTGCATTTACACTTATTCGTAAAATGACTGGTATCCCAAAACAATGCTGGAATAACATCAGAATAGTTCCACCTGCTGTTTCTATGGGTATACGTTCTGTGTCCACCTCAGTAAATGTGCTGAGGTGGACACCCATGCTCAGTATAGCTCCTTCAGGTAGGCAGACAGATCCCTTTTGTGGTGAGGTGGATGCTTCAGAAGCTGCAACATCTTCTCTTCATCTCAATGGAAATGCTGAGCAAGTGATAAAAGAGTGAGACAGAGTTAGTGTAATTGCTGAGGTGGACATAGAAAAGCTGTTCAGTACTTCTGCACTTATGAATCAAGTAAATCCTGAAATCTCCAATTTATGCTGGCGTTGCGGAAGAAGAGTGGGCAGGTATGCATACATATGGTATTATTGATAGTCCCATTTTGCGAAACCATTAATAAAATTATAAACGAGTTGTTTAAGATGCAGATTAAACTCTCTCTAAATATGGTGTTATTTAACATATTCAATGTGAGCCAATCACCTGTCAAGTCCGAACTTTGCTTATTTATCCTTAATTCTGCAAAGATAATCATTCCTAGAAAATTGTTACAAATGGTGCCCCTTACAATTAAAGAATGGTTTCTGGAGATAACTATAATACAAAGTTACGAGAAAAAAAGGTGGAGTGTGTTATTCAAGGCAAAGAAATATGACGCTATTTGGAATAAATGGACTGAATATGTGACCATGGACAAAATGGTTTTTATAATAAATACTTGAACATAATCATTGCTTATCTGTAGAAATGGAAAAGTATCTACAGAAGATACATTTCTGACTGGTGCTTGTTCCTTGCCCTCTCTGTCCTTCTCTTTTTTTCCCTTTTCTCCCCTCCCCTGTTATTCCTATATTTTGCTATGTTGTGGAGATTTATGCATAATCTTTTGATTATTATTAAAAATTCATATATATATATATATATATATATATATATATATGCTTTTACATTTATTTTATGTGATTGTTTATCTACAATTCAATGGGAGTGATGTAACTCCTATGTATGTATCCATAAATCTTTAAAAATAAACAGAATTTTAAAGAAATGCTGTTCAGTAGAAACAACAGGGGGCACGATTCTAACACTTGCAATATTTGGGTATATAACCATATTTGTAATACTTTTAAATGCAAAAAATGTTCATAATAAAATGGCCTGGATTTACCTATAAAATGTATTTCATTGGGTAATGCCTTTAAAGAGATAAGCGATGGTCCCTTTATTTATTGTTTATCATATTCTCATAAACTCGAAAGACCCCTTTAAGTACAAGAGTATTTAGTACATGAAATTGGGTATTAACTCACACTACTTGGTGTTGGCTTTTAAGGGGTTTTAGAAAAACATAGCTGCATTCTTTCATAAAGAGCATCACATCTGTCCATGGATTTTTCAGATATTGTAGTCCATCTTCACTGAAATGAATTGGGCTAAATGTAATACCATACACCTGTGGGAAGGTGTGGTACTGTTTTTAAAAGAAAGCAGCCATGTTTTTCTAAACCTGGACAACCCCTTTAAGGGATATATAGACAATATTTTCAATATATAAGCCACCATTTTTTGACATGTTCTCTCTGACCCTATATGCCTGTGTTACTCTATTTTTAATACATAGCTACTGATCACAAACACAAACAGAAGTTCTTTCCCTGGAAACCGAGTCAAAAGAATATAATATTTCAAGTGGGTGATGGCAATTTACGGCTTGCGGTGCATAAACTCTTTCAGCGATGTTCTTTAAAGTTCCCTTAAAGAGCCAAGTTCAATAGTAATTTTGGAATTAGAGCTATTCAGAATTTCCGTGAATAAATATTCCACTTATTTATCAATAGTTGCCCCATGCTGTCTTACTGCTCTGTCTATGATCTTTGTAGCTTTTTGGAAAGTTCCTCCGTGCTGCTTCCTTACAGCAGTTATAGGCAGCAGAATGGTACCAGACATCTACCAAATGGAAATCGACCCGTGGTTTTGGCACATGGCAGTACCGAGACTAAGCTTCACACATCCTCCGTTGTGATAAGGTCATATTCATGTTGTTTTTGTTTTTTGTTGCAGTTTTTTATTACATGGTAGAACTATATATTATTTATATTGTAAACCTCTGTAAGAAGTTACTTCATTCATGTGTCAAAATCTAAATAAAATACGCTGTAAATATTTGAAAAATAGCACACCATACCATAAAATCATCAAGTCCTTTCATGTGCAGCCCTGTTCACTGAAGAGAGAACTCATTAGTTTGTCAGTATTATTATGTTAGGAAAGGAAAGTGAGAAAACTGTAGAAACCAATGTCATGCAGCTGCTGCTAAGGCTAATGAGATCATGGGGTGCAAAGAGACACATGATGAGAACATAGTCCTGCCACTTTACAAATCACTAGTCAGACCACACATGGAGTACTGTGTACAGTTCTGGGCTCCTGTGAACAAGGCAGACATAGCAGAGCTGGAGAGGGTACAGAGGAGGGCAACCAAAGTAATAATTTAAGATGATCAAAATTCACTTTAGAATAAAGATGACTAAGGGGAGATGTAATAATTATGTATAAATATATCCCCAGGACTGTGACTGTGACGAGGGGACATCCTCTGCGTCTGGAGGAAAGAAGGTTTGTACACAAACCTAGAAGAGGATTCTTTACGGTAAGAGCAGTGAGACTATGGAACTCTCTGCCTGAGGAGGTGGTGACGGTGAACTCACTAAGGCTGAAAACACACGCATGTTATGTTGTGGTGTTTTTATGCACTTTTACATTTTAGTGGTATTTACTGATCATACAGGACATTATTTTCCGTCCAGCATAACGGAAACCAGACAGATCTGTTAGGCTTTCCTATAGACTTCTATTATGATGGATCAAAACGCAATGCCTCTTAAAGGTTTCTGTTTTGATTTCCGTCTTATGGATTCCATTATTTTCCGTTATAACCATGCTATAATGGAAAGCCATAACGTAATGCATAACGGTGATGTGAGCAAGTCCTAAGTTATGTACACCGTCACCACCAGCGCAGGGGTTATTAATACTGCCATTTTAGACCCCCTTAATTTATTTGCTGATGATCAATTATGTACTTTAGTGAAACCATTGACATCTCTTCCCAATTAAATATCTTTAATGGATAAATTTGTGTTGTTATCACGGTTACATATTAATGCCTTAGGGTACTTTCACACTTGTGTTGTTGGATTCCGGCAGGCAGTTCCGTCGCCGGAACTGCCTGCCAGATCCAGCAATCTGTATGCAAATGGTTATCATTTATAGACAGATCCGGATGTGGATCCGTCTCACAAATGCATTGCAATACCGGATGTCATCCATAAAAACGGATCCCGTATTTATCTTTTTCACATTTTTAAAGGTCTGCGCATGTTCCAGAATTTTGGACGGAGAAAATACCGCAGCATGCTGCGGTATTTTCTCAGTCTAGAAAACGTACAGTGACTGAACTGAAGACATCCTGATGCATACTGAACGGATTGCTCTCTATTCAGAATACATTAGGATAAAACTGATCAGTTTTATTCCGGTATTGAGCCCCTAGGACGGAACTCAGGAACGGAGCGCCAGGAAAAGTTTAATGCAAGTGTGAAAGTACCCTTATTCACACTGAATAAGCTATAAAAGTGTTTTTTATTTATTTATCATGCAGTTAAAGGGGTTCTGCAGTTATTTTAAACTGATGATCTAGCCTCCGGATCAGGCATTCTCAAACTGTGGCCCTCCAGCTGTTGCAAAACTACAACTCCCAGCATGCCCGAACAACCTACAGGTATCAGCCTACAGCAGGGCATTGTGGGAGTTGTAGTTTTACAACAGCTGGAGGGCCACAGTTTGAGGATGCCTGCTCTGGATAGGTCATCATCTGATCGACAGGGGTCCGCCACCCAGGGACCCCGCCGATCAGCTGTTTGAGAAGGCAGCGGCGCTGGCAGTAGCGCTGTGGCCTTATCGCTGTTTACCACAGGCCCAGTGACGTCACGACTAGTATCACTGGACTGGGTGGGGCTAAGCTCCATTCAAGTGAACAGAGCTTAGCCCCGCCCAGGCCAGTGATACTAGTCGTGAGGTCTTTGGGCCTACAGTAAACAGCGAGAAGGTTGCAGCGCTGCTGCTAGCTCCGCTGCCTTCTCAAACAAAGGATAGATAATCAGTTTAAAATAACTGTAGAACCCTTTTAAAGTTCGGCTAATCAACCGATTAATATAGTGTTGTTTTCTATATTGCCTCCTCCCAAGGATATATATTTTTTGTGGCCAATTGTTGAATGCTCATTGTTAGGGGTTATGGCAATCCAGCAGCAGTGGCCGCGTTTACTCACTGTACAAGAAAGCGCCTGCATCTTCAATGGCCATGATTGCTGGAGCGAGCATAGCTGTACATGTTGCCCCTGGCCCAGTCACCTCGTATATGCGGTATTACTGTGAGCTGTTCTGCTACCTCTTATGGATGTAAAGACAAAACAAATTATGGCAACCAAATTTACCATTGGTTATCATGATCTGCAAAAGGTTTGCTACACGAGGCTGCTATTAAATGTGATTCAATAGCAGCCTTGGGACTGCGCACGCACAGGAAAGAGGCAGGATTTCTTCATCCCAGCACCGCTTGCCTAGGCACCACCCGCCTACAGCACCAAAAATTCAGGCTCGCAGCCCTGAAAGGAGGAGGTGAAATATAATAAAGAAGAATTTTTTCCCCCCACTCATGCTTTGAAACTATTTCAACTTTTAAAAAAATAATCACGGAATAAAGTGGCCTAAATGGGAGGAAATGCTCAACCCCAAACACTGTAGCGTGTTTATAATCGGGGAGCAATTCGTCCGCAAGTGATCTGTTGCTAACGGCAATCCCAAACAAAAATGCATACAATGGAGGATGCCGGCAGCGGACCACATGCACTGTGAAGAATATGGATTAAAGGGAATCTGTCACCTGGTTTGACCATATTAAGCTCTCACCATTGCCATGTTTAATAAAATACCTTATCCCCTGCAGTGGTATTCTTTCTTATATTCATGCTTTCATTTTGCTAAAAAGAAATCTTTGTATTATGCAAATGAACCCTGAAGGTGCCCTGAGGGGCGTTATTCTTCACCCTCTGAGCCCAGTAATGCCCCCTGCAGTGCCTAGACCACCTTTATTTAGAGCCCAAGCACAGATTCCCTTTAATAATTACTGTCAGCCATGCAGTGGCGTAGCGTGGGTTGCCAGCACCCGGGGCGAGCCATGTATTGCGCCCCCCCCCCCCCATCCCAACCTGTGGACACGCCCCTTTTACAGCTAATGTAGCAGTCCTATGTAACACCACAGATAACATGGTGACAACGCTCTAAGTACAGATGATGTAGTAGATGGGTATAAGGCCCCAGAATTCAGAACACGCACAGTGTGACCTGAAGTCTGGGGCCAGGATGCAGCAGGGATGCGCCAAATTCTCAATCCACCCCCCCCCCCCAACCCTACCGTATAACAAATATGTGTTTGGACATTGCATACATCACTACAAAATATACAGTATAATACAGCACCACATACCTCATCCATCCAGTGACGTCTCCTGTGATGTAGACTTTCCTCAGCATCTTCATTCAGAGATAAGACCGCCATGACACCTTCTTTCAGCCACGTCACATCTCTGCAGAGTTTTATTAATATTAGTTATTATTATTATATATAATGCCCCACTCTGTATAATGACCCCTCTGTAATATTAGGATATATAATGGGCCATTATATATCCTAATAATACAGAGGGGGCCATTATATATAATAATTATCCAGAGGGTCCATTATATATCCTAATATTACAGAGGGGTCATTATATATAATAATTATACAGAGGGGCATTATATATATATATAATATTAATACAGAGGGGGCCATTATATATCCTAATATTACAGAGGGGTCACTATATATAATATACAGAGAGGCCATTATATATTATAGTTATACAGAAGGGGCCATAATAAATAATAATTATACAAAGGAGCCATTATATATTATACAGAGGGGCCATTATATATTATAATAATACAGAGGGGCCATTATATATCCTAATATTACAGAGGGGCCATTATATATTATAGTTATACAGAGAGGCTATTAATAATGGGCCCTCTGTATAATTATTATATATTATGGCCCCCTTGTATAATTCTAATATATAATGGCCCCTCTGTATAATTCTAATATATAATGGCCCCTCTGTATTATTATAATATATAATGGCCCCTCTGTATTATTATAATGGCCCCTCTGTATAATATATAATGGCTCCTTTGTATAATTATTATTTATTATGGCCCCCTCTGTATAACTATAATATATAATGGCCTCTCTGTATTATTATAATATATCATGGCCCCTCTGTATTATTATAATGGCCCCTCTGTATAATATATAATGGCTCCTTTGTATAATTATTATTTATTATGGCCCCCTCTGTATAACTATAATATATAATGGCCTTCTGTATAATGTATCATGGCCCCTCTGTATAATATAAAACAGTACCCATTCTTTAAATATACTGGCCACCTCCATAGTGCCCCCAGTATGGCCCCCAGTACTTACATAAAAA